>NC_045174.1:10442274-10707274 GCF_900700415.2 Clupea harengus | reverse complement strand
CGCAATGCCTCACTGCTCAGGGACAGCTGGCACCAACACATCTGCTTCCTCTTTCTCCAACACACACACACACACACACACACAGAGCCACCCCCACCACACACAGACAGACAGAGACGGAGGCGTTTTAAGGCAAAGCACCCACATGCTTGAGCGCTACCACAGCATTTAACATGGAGCACTGACGGGAGACTGAAGAAGAGAAATTAGAGACAACAGCTTGGAAGGAGAAATTACAAGAGAAAATTAGAGACAAAGACAGAGAGGAAAAAAAGAGAGAGGGAATGAGAGGTAGAATACAGTGGGGAACAGAGAGAGAGCAAGAGAGAGAGACAGAGAGGCCTGGAAGTGAAGTGAAGAGAGAATTACAGAGAGAATACCAGAGAGACAGAGAAAGGTGGAGGTGGACAGAAGGTTCCGGACTGGCGGATGGACGCATGCCAGACTCCAGGTGGGTGTGCTAGTGGGCGTCCTCTCTGTTCAGTTCAGATCCAGATGGACCAGGTCGCCACACGGACCAAAGCTCTATGAAATGTGTTCCATCAAAGCTTTCGGATTTAAATATTAAATCATTTAATATTCTAGTTAGCGAGCTTTGATGGTGCATAAGGCTTGTGATCGTTCAAAACTGAACATCAGGCAAACTTCTGGGGCTTTAAAATGACAGGTCGCCACAATGCAACCTTTCCAAAGGCCTTAATGTCTTATGGGAACTGATTGTACACATCACTCTCACACACAGACATACGTTAGGCACAAACTCAGAAAGCTGGGTGCAAAATGATCCAGTCACAACCACATTGACCAAAAACAAAACAAAAAAAGCCACTTTCTTTTTTTAAGACACAGAGGGGGAGAGACCAAGGGAGAGCAGAAGAAAGAAAAGAAAGAGAGAGAGGGAGGGAGGAAAAGAGAAGGGCTGCTCTATAGAGGAACAACAATGCTGTAAAATTTACCTACAGTCAGACGAGAGGCGTTTCCAGACATGCACTGTAACCCTGAATTTATCTAGACATTACCATGAGGAGCTCTATGTGAGAAATGTCTGAATCAGTTAAACCAGACATTACACAGGCTTTACCCTGCCAGCTCCTGACTACAAAGTCCATGTAATGTCCGATTGAGCCCATTTGTGAACAGGGCAGGTCACTGTCCAGAGAATTCACAGCGAGCAAGCCCCTCGCCTTCACTCATACGTTGCAGAAACAAATGTGATCCATTTCAAAACATAGCACAACCACCTAGCTACCTAGCGATAACTAGCTAGCTAGCTAAACGGAACAGCAACACTCTTACAAATTTGAATGTAATGCAACGCAATTCAAGAGAAACGTAGTCATGTTCGTTAGCTAGATAGCTAGTTGTTCGTTGGGTCACACGGTCACAATTGCAAACTTGCTACTGGTAGTCAGCAAAGTTTTTTAAGTCATTGTAGGTAGCTTAAAAAGCAGCTTGCTTTCCCCAAGCTAACTTTTACCTAGCCTACTTGTTTAGTTCTGTAACCCAGTACCCATAAGCCAAGGACGCCCGAAAGCGAGCAGCGACAAGGATTACTCTCTCTCCTCTGTCACCGCATGGTAAACCAAACAGAGTACTTCCGGTAGGCGAGAGCTCATTTGACACTTGTGTGCTACATGTGTGAAAGGGCAACTAGGGACAACATCTGGATCTGATTCTCTGGATACTGTCCGGAGTTCCTATTAGAAAAAACGGCTTCAGTGTGTCGTCGTCGCCAGCGTCTTCTTTTCTCCTCCTCCTCCTCCCTCGTTCACTTCTTCTTGCCCTCCCCTCTCTCTCTCTCTCTGTTGTCTGTCGTTCTCTCAGTGTGCTGCTCAGGCCTCAGCCCTCAGCCATTAAATTAAATCACATGGTTCAGGGCTCCAATTATTCCCCCGAAAACGCACAGGGGAGGGAGGGGGAGGAAGGGGAGCAACAGAGAACATGGAGCGCCGGCTGCCGCAGGGGTCGGCATGTGTGGACACGCCAACACACACAGACACACACACACACACACGACTGCAGTGTTAAAACACTAACATGCACACACAGGCAAACCAGAAGGGTGCCATTTTGACAAGTTCATACGCACACATGCAGACATAACTGCACTGCCATCCCTGACACACACACACACACACACACACACACAGGGAAACCAGAATGGGGCCATTTTGACAGTTCACACACACATGCAGACACGACTGAACTGCCATCACACACACACACACACACACACACAAACGACTGAACTGCCATCACACACACACGCAGACCCGACTGAACTGTCATAACACACACACACACACACGCAGACACGACTGAACTGCCATCACACACACACACGCAGACACGACTGAACTGCCATCACACACACACTATCCTCTGCTAGCCCACAAGCTGAGACGCCCAGCTGGCAGCTGCCGGTGCTGCAGAGTCAGGAGGCCTGGAGAGCCGGCGGCTCCCTCCGTTGTCTGGGGCGGCTGCAGTGGGAGACCGCTGGCCCTGCAGCACCACTGGCCTGCACTCTGGGCCCAAAAACCACCTTCCTCTTCCCGGGAACATCCGCAGAGGAGACATGCCTCCCAAAACAAGTCCGCCATGGGCCCCAAAAACCGCTGCGCTCAAATTACAGGGCATCAAAGAAACAAACATAAACAAAAAGCCAGCCTCGCAATGAAAGCAGACACTGACAAGAGGAGAGAAAGGGAGAAAGAGAAAGACGGAGTGAGAGAGACAGACAGACAGAAAGAGGGAGAGAGAGAGATGAGTGGGCTGTTATTGACAGAAATGAAAGAGACCTGTGGTGAGCAGACAACAAAAAGACAAAGGTAGTATTGAGCAGAGGAAGAACAAGAGCGGGCCAGAGTAAGATGATAGAGGAGAGACGAAGAGGAAGAGGAAGTTGGAGCAGAGAGAGCTGCAGCTCCAGACTTCAGCAAAACCACTGACCTCAATGACCCACAGGGAGCACACATACTGCACAGCATCAACACAACCCCACATCACACACCTGTCAGAGACTGAGCTGTATGATGACATAGTTAGATATAGTGTGTGTGTGTGTGTGTGTGTGTGAGAGAGAATGTGTGTGTGATAAACAGAAAGACAAAGACAGATCTGGACAGTAGATGGGCAGTGTGTGTGGGGGGGGGAGAGACGGACGGACAGACTATAACTGCATAGTTACACCAATGAAGCTCATTTGGAGTTGCATTGACTACCAGACCAGACAAAGCCAGACGGGGGTAGGATTGCGCGGCCCAGCCTGCTCCACTGACCTGTGGTGAACTGGCCCTTCATCTTCTGGAAGACGGGGTCCTGGGCGGTGGCCTGGGCGCGGCGGGCCAGCGACTCGGAGGCGGCGCTGGAGAACATGGTGGACACGTTGGAGACGTTCTCCAGGCCCACGCCGAAGGTGCTCACCAGCTTCTTGACGAAGTTGAGCGTGTGCGGCGTGATCTTGGCGTCCGACACGGCGCCGCTTTTCTCGAACGCCACAGAGTGGCACTTGGCCAGGCCCTGCTGCAGCTGCCGCAAGACCTGAGAGAGAGAGAGAGAGAGAGAAAGGAGAGAAAGGAGAGAGAGAAAGAAAGGGGGAGAGAGAGAGAAAGAAAGGGGGAGAGAGAGAAAGAAAGGGGGAGAGAGAGAAAGGGGGGGAGAGAGAGAGAAAGAAAGGGGGAGAGAGAGAAAGGGGGAGAGAGAGAGGAGAAAGAAAGGGAGAGGCTTATGAGAGAGAGGTTTTAACACTTCCACTAAACCTGTTGCTAACACATCAAGGCACCATTAAACCACATATGACATTCAGCTTCTTAGACTCTGCCTGTCCGTTTCTTAAAGTATGAGGTAAAGACAAGACTGTGAATCCGGGAGGTACACAGAAAGACTAAGAAACAGAATAGAGGAGAGAGAGGGCAAATTGTGAGATGTTTTCTCCTCACCTGTTGAGAAGTAACACCGGTCTGATCTGAGTAGCCCTGTTAGAAATGCACTGCTAGCCAAAACATTCACTCTGTATCCATCCATTCAATATTCTAAGTTCTCTCGGCGGCCTGGAAGATGGTGTACTTTATGCACAGGACAGGGACATGAGAGCCCAGTCCCAGACACCTCTTTCACTCCCCCTCTCTCCCCCTCTCTCCCCCTCTCTCTTGGAGGGGTAGGGGGGGTTGTCTTCTCATAATGAGCACTTTACACAAAAAGCCCTTCACTTGTCAGAAAGCCATGGGCAGCCATTTACCTATGGGGCACAGGGAAGAGAAACGCCCCCGGTACGCTTAAGACATCACACCTGCTGATAGGAAAAGGGTAAAAGTGCCACCTGTTGCAAATAACAACCGTTTCCATGGGGGCTTCGCATCTCCATTTAGCCATTAATGTGACGTTACCATGCCTGCCAATGTAGGGAACGAATATGCATAATGCTTTTCACATAGACTGCTGTTCCTGTATGAGCAGCATCCTGTTTGTCCAGGGGTTCCATTTTTATTATTTTTATTTTTTTAATACTCCCAAAAGACATTGCATGAATCGAACCAAAATAAGCAAATGATGTTCCTTCAATTCTGGCCCTTAAAGCCTCCAAACACAGTTCTCTCCCTCTGTTAAGCTGCTGTTAACTATCTTTTGTGTGTTTGTGTGTGTGTGTGTGTGTGTGTGTGTGTGTGTGTGTGTAGATAAGTGGGCCCACCTGCGTGTTGTGTGTGTGCGTGGTGGTGAGTGTGCTGGTTTGAGTTTGGTGTGTTTGTGATGCACTTGTCTTAGTAATGTGTGTCTGTATGCTGGTGTGCGTGCGTGTGTGTGCGTGTGCGTGTGCGTGTGTGTTTGGGCGCCCCCTCACCTCCTCGTGCCAGTTCTCCCTGAACCACACCATCTGGTCGACGATGCCCTCGAGCGAGGAGAGGAGGGTGGGGTGCAGCTCGCGCTGCATGTGCATGATGCGGCTGCAGCGCCACATGGGCGCGGTGGCGCGGATGGGCCCCGGGTCCGACGCCGAGTGGCTCTGAGCGCCCACCGAGCTGGGCTGCTGCTGCCCCGAGTCTGAGAGGAGAGAGGGAGAGAGTTTTACTTAAGATCCCTTTATTACCAGTAAAAAGGAAAACCAATAAACCATAAATTCAAGACATTCTACGAGAAAGAGAAAGAAAAAAACAGAGATGGAACACAGTAAGAAAGAGACAAGTAAGCGAGCAAGAGAGAGAGTGAGAGAGAAAGAGAGAAAGAAAGAAAGAGGCAGGGAAAGGGAGACACAGAGTGAGAGATTAAGAGAGAGCGAAAGAGAGAAAGAGAAAGACGAAGGGAGAGGTGACATTGTGAAGGGAGGGCAGGATAAAGAGAATGGTCAGTGAAGCACAGATAAGAAAATGGCCAAAAATGAAGATTTAATCTCCCAATGCCCTACTTGACACGCTGCTAATTTGAAATAATAATGTCCCTCAATCTGCCCGAGATGTGCCAAATCTCTGGACACAGCAGATGCACCAAAGACATGACACACAGATGCAGACAGCCGTGGGAGACCAGTCTATTCACACACACCACTGCTGCTGTAGAATACACTGCCATGATTATGCCCGTCTACATTTAACACAAGCATGGGGGGCAAGAGGTCAACTGTGGGTGGGTGGGTGGGTGGGGTTTCGGGCGTCACTCACCACTCTTGTAGCGTTCCCTCTGCTCGATCTTCAGCGTCAAGTAGAGCGTGCGGATGGGGAAGTAGACTGCTTGAGGATACACACGGCCCACCTGCGCACACACACACACAGAGTTAGACATTCTGTACAGATAATTCCCAAGGAATTTAGAGAAAGGAAAAGACAGAGGGTTTAAAAAAGAGAGAGAGTAGGGGGGGGGGGGGGGGGGGGGGGGGGGAGAGAAGCCCAGAGTGTGATGGTGGAAAAAAAGAAAGAAGAAAAGAGCTTTGTAAAGAAGAGGATGATGACAGGATGAAGTGGGATAAATATTTAGAGAGAGGGTGAAAGAGGGAGAGAGGTGGCAAGTTTTGTGGGAACACAAGCAATCCAAATAAAGAGAAGAAAGAAGGAAAAAGCCATCCAGAAAAGCATCATGTGTGAAGACTGTGGTAAAGCAGGCCTTTGAGAGCATAAGCTGGGGAGAACACACAGCCAAACATCAAGGGCAGATTTGAGCTGTGGCAGAGGATGACAGGCTCAGAGAAGTTGTGTGTGTGTGTGTGTGTGTGTGTGTGTGTGTGTGTTTGTTTGTGAGGCAGTAGGGGGCTTTTTTGCCAAGGCAATGTGCGGCGCCCTTCAGCAGATTCACAACCATAAAGGACGGAGATGTTGCAGCTTTAGTTCACTACACTGTGTGTGTGTGTGTGTGTGTGTGTGTGTGTGTGTGTGTGTGTGTGTGTGTGTGTGTGTGTGTGTGCGCGTTCGCTCATTTATCACAGTAAAGGATGGATGTGCCTCTGCCAATTTGGCCGAGACCGGAGCAAGGCGGCGCTGAAGTCTTAACCTGTGGTTGCATCATAAAAAATGATCTGAAAATGATATAACTGCCCTGTTAAAAACGTTCACAGAGAGGCCTAAGGCCAGGACTGGACCACCGAGTCTGGGTGTGTGAGTGTGTGTGAGCCTGTGGCCTTTAGAGAAGGCCCTTTGTTCTCCAGCAAGTCACAAGCTCTGGACACATTTGGAGTTTAGGTCAGGCCCTAATTGCAACACCTAAAAAGCCTCTGCGAGACCCAAGTAATTTTCTTGTGATGAGATGATGCCCTCTAAATACCAGTCTTTGTGTGTGTGTGTGTGTGTGTGTGTGTGTGTGTGTGTGTGTGTGTGTGTGTGTGTGTGTGTGTGTGAATGTATAGGTGTGTGCTTGTAGCAGAGTGGTTGTTTAAGGGTGTGTGAATGGCTGATTGCTCGAGAGAAAGGAAGGAATGTGTGGAGCTTACTGAAGGAGACAAGTGTGTGTGTGTGTGTGTGTGTGTGTGTGTGTGTGTGTGTGTGTGTGTGTGTGTGTGTGTGTGTGTGTGTGTGACTCAGAAGACTGGTGTGTGTGTGTGTGTGTTTATGAGATGGAGGTGGCTGGTGCTGCTTGTGTGAGGATGATAGACAAACTGGTGGGAGGCAGCTCGAGAGCACTGATGACGGAAAGCTTCTTCAATCTGCCCCTCCACACACACGCGCACACACAGACGCACACGCACACACACACACACACACACAGACGCATGCACTGCAGGGCCATTAGACGGACATCTGATAGGTACGAGGAGTCTGCACTGATAGCGGCTTGGTGAGGATTCGTCGCCTGTGGGTTTAAAGAGACACCTCAAACCTGCAGTCACTTACCTACACACTGCTCTCTCTGTCTCACACACACACACACACACACCTAAGAAAAGCCTCACGGGTGCCACACTTTAAAAGCCTGCTTAAGCAGCACATTAACTATGAAAGAGGAGAAAAGGTGGTAAAGGAAGGACAGCGCGGGTGGGGTGGGGGAGATGAAGCCAGCCATTTATTAAATGTGGGGGTGTGCCAGTGTGTGCCAGTCTGCATGCTTCTGTGTGTGTGTGTGTGTGTGTGTGTGTGTGTGTGTGTGTGTGTGTGTGTGTGTGTGTGTGTGTGTGTGAGTATGTGTGTGTGCGCTGGTGAAAGATAAAAAGGTGTCAGGTGTTGCTCTCTTCCACTCTTGTTGGTTGGAAGTCGCTGGCCTAAGCGCCTAGTGTGCTTTGCCTTCATCAATATTTCACCCTCCTCTCCCCCCCCCCCCCCCCCCCCCCCAAGACGTGCCCTCTACACCCCCCACTCAACCCCCCCCACCACCACCACCGAACCGAAACAGAGCCTCAATAATTCATGGCCCAAGATAAAGGCTCCCGGGGTGTCTAAGCTCCTCTCTTTAGAGGAGGTGCCGGGGCAGAGGGAGGAGGGCGGGAGGGGGGTGCAGGGGAGAACCTTTTTCCCCCTCAATCAGCATCAGTTAATGATGAGGTCTCCACTGATCAGAATGAGAGATTGCACACGAGAGACGGGTAGAGGGAAAGGAGAGAAAGGGAGGGACAGAGAGAGAGGGAGAATGAGGGGGAGAGAGGGATGGAGGGAGAGAGAGAAAGAGCAAGAGACCAAACAGACTGGATGGAGAGAAGAAAAGAGGAGGAGAGTGGTCCTTCACTAGAGCGGTCTTGACAAGTCAATTCATTAAGGCACACAGGGAGCCAAACACTTCCACACGGCCTAATGCCCCAGGGAGCAGGAGTACGGAGAACGGGGAGGTGTACCCTCCTCTACCCTCACGATGCTTTAAGATGAAAGGCTGCGGATCAACAGGAGAGTGTGCTTCAGTTCCACCTGTGCACAGAGGTCGGGTTCGGACCGGTCTGCATGTTAAACATGCCATCTGGACCCTTACAACTCCCCCGTAGCTCTTCAGGAGCGTGTGAAATCATCAAACACACCTCTCTCTCTCTCCCCCCATCTTGCTCTTTTACTCACTCCATCATCTGTCATTAGGCTCTTGTTACCCTCACCCTCCATCTCTCTAGCACCATCACTGCTCCTTCTCACTCTTTCCACCTCTCCTCCTCCCTCAAACAACCTCTCATTTCATCTTCCTCTCTCTCTCTCTCTCTCTCTTCGTTACAGGCTCTTAGCTGGGAGCGAGGCCTCGGGAAGAGCTGTGAAGCTCTTTGAAGTCCTCCAGCTGGAAATGGCTCGGAAATAATATCCCCATCACACCGGGCCGCCCAGCGCCGCACCGCGGCATTCCGGTCTCAGCTTTAATTTGGCGCTCCGCTGCCGCGATTCCCGCGCACTTGACGCAATAATAACGCTTTACATAAATGATTTCAAGAAGAAGAAAAAACACAAAACTAGGGGCTCAATGGGGATAGCAGGCAGTGTAAAAAATAATTAAAGAAAGACGCATGTGATAAATTGAATTTGCTGAAGAGCGTCCTCTTTAGAATTAGAGATTTCTGTTGGGGGTTGGGGAGAGGACACACACACACACACACACACACACACACACACACACACACACACACACACACACACCATGGCAAAGGGGTCTAATTACAAACGCACTCAATGTAAATACTACTACAGCAATTACTGAGCTAGAAAGCTGTAGATGATTAGACATTGGCCAATTAAGATAAAGGCAAGTTTACCAAGATGCTTAAAGCATCCACTGGTTTGGGAAACTGTTATCAACTGTTGGTGAAAACAAACCAAAGTATACATGAAAGCCACTCCGAAAAAAAAAAAAAAAGAGTAAAGCTTCCTCTGTTCTAGAAACTTCCACTCGTTTCAGAGATCACGCCACAGCTTGAAACCCTGAGAGGAAACATGGCAGCACATACGGAAGGAAGGTACGTTTGCCCCGAGGGAACAACGGAGTGGGACAAGGAAGGTTCGGAGATGCCCAGAGCAAAGGGAGTCCTGGGGTGGCATGAGGGAGGAGGGCGGGGGGTAGGGTGGGAGGGTGTGTACCTGGCTGATGAGGTTGAGCAGGGGCTTGCCCTCGGAGCCCACCAGGCAGGTAAGCAGCTGGGGGATCCAGGCCAGCCACTGGATAGGAGGGACACCGATGCAGTACTTATCCACCGCGTCCGCCAGCGCGTTCTTGTCGTCAAAACTCAGCAGCCACAGCACCTGAGAGAGAGAGAGAGAGAGAGAGAGAGAAAGAAAGAGAGAGAAAGAAGAAGAAGAAAGATGGGAGAAAGAAAGAGGAAAAAAAATGCCATTTACTTTAATCACAATGCTATTTATTTTAATCACACTCTTTATACTCATCCAGCTCATCAAACACACAATCCCTGGCATCCCAAAAGTGTGCACATAAACAATTGCACACACACACACACCAAGGACCACAGCCACAGCTAATGGCTTAATGGCTCGTTAAATCATATCCATGGCATCCTGGCATGCTGGGGGAGCCATTCCATCAAAGCTCATGGATGGGTGGCTGAGAAGCTTCTGGAAAGAGTGGCCGGCTGTGGCTGTGGCAGTGCGGGTGGGGGTGGGGGACGGCAGGTGAGGGCTGGGTCTCCCCGGGCTCTAATGGAGACATTAACTGCTGACCCCGCAACGCTAGCTGGCCAGGCCACACAGCTTGCAGCTAATTACTGATAATCACACACATCTATTCCCATTCATCATCGCTAAATTATGGCAGCGCCCCCACTCTCCCCTCACATTTACACCCCACCCCCCATCTCTCTCACACTATAGAAACAGAGGGGTCAACAGTGCTGTAAAGGCTCATAATTCAAATGCCCCCCACACCCCACTCCCTGCCAGCGTCCTGCCCTGCGCCCAACAATCAAGCCCAGAGGGAGGTCCGCTGGGTGGATTGCGTTGGGTGCGGGCCACGGGCACAGGCTGGCGTGGAGTGGGTGAGCGCGTCAACGCCTGCCGTGTTTACAGCACTCTAATCACACGGCACCTCTGGGGCCAATCATCTGATTAGAGTCACTGTCTGTACCGGAGTGGTCAGACCAGACCCAAAACACACTCCCCACTGAAGGGCCTGAAGGAACTACACCAAAAAATAAACACCCCGCATAAAATAACAGCTCCGTGTGCGTGACTATTATCATCAACCCGCTGCAGTTTCATTAGCACCACTGACTTGTTCATTTGTTCAAATAATTGCCTCCCCCCCCATCCCCGTCCTCAGTCTCTGAGCGGCCCCGTCACAAAGCTAATTAAACGCCATTATCCGCCTCGCGGCTCAGAGGAAAACGAGCCTGGGACACGCGACGCCTCGTCGAAAAACGAAACGAGCGGCACGAGCGCCACTTCAGAATGCAAGCATCCCAAAAAGAAGGAAAAAAATAAAAAAAAACATGACAATCTCCTGTTGGTTTTAGGCTCGGATGATCTACTGATATCCTCCACCCCCATTCATTGATCAGAGTGGGTTGCTTACACGGGGACTTAAGGCTGAGAGTGCGCCCGGGCTCCAGATAGCGGCCGAGGCCATGTCTTATTGATTGACTGGAGGGAGGGGGGATGCTGGAGTCTCATTGCTGCTGAGCGGGGGGGGGGTCAGGAGCCAGGCAGGGCTGGTCAGATTGGACTGACAGCGGGGGAATTAAGCTCTTAACCTCCAGCTGCAGGGAGAACCCATTCAGGGTCCGCGGTGACTGTATGTAACTGTAGGCAGGGGTGAGAGAGAGAGAGAGAGAGAGAGAGAGAGAGAGAGAGACAAAAAAAAAAGAAGACAATAAAAGCGAAAGAGAAAATAAAAGAAAAGGATTAACTAAATAGGAGGGATAAAGAGCCTGAGACTGGGAGAGGCTGAGGATAAAGACGAGATGGAAAGATGGATCTACTGTAGATGGAGGGATGAAGAGAGAGAGAGAGGGGTGCGCTCGATGGCAATATAAGGCTGAGGCGCTGAGGCTAGGCTGGAGCTGGTTAGGGCTTTCAGGCACACAGAGCCCAGGATTGATGGCCAGCGCCCGGGGCCATATAACAGGGGTGTTAGCGCCTGACCTCCGCAGGTATGGCCAAGCCTCAGGGCATTACATCGTATCAGCACATACTCTCAGGAGCATTCTCACATACACACTCTCTGTGCCGCAGCCCCTTAAAGAGTCTCCTACGGAGAACAAAGTCAAACAGAACGGAGTTCCACAGCGGGGGGCTGCGTATTTGGCTGACCACTGAGCTTTTTAATGCAATGCAAATTGTGTTGTATGTGTCTGTTGCAAATTCATATGCAATTTGCAATGATAAAATTGCAGTTGCATGGGAAAAAAAAAAAAAAAAAAAAACACAAAAAAACACAAAAAAACTGTAAATCTAATTATTTCTTGCTTAGCAAAGGACCGTTAAACTCTCCCCCCCCCCCCCCCCCCCTTTTCCTTTTGCTCTTGTTCTTTCATGTTCTGCAGTGCACCGTTCTGGCATAAGGTTCCACATGTCCCCCACAGCGGAACAGTTGGCCAAGAGCCTATTAGAGTAATGCTGTAGTCAGGCAGAACCAACACACAGATATAGAAAGGTTGAAAGAGAGAGAGTGGCAGAGGCCTCACCTTGGCCAGGTACTTGCGGGACTTGCTCTCGTTCTGGTGGCGGCAGGCGTGCAGGTAGCAGGTGATGGCCGAGACGCCCAGCTGCGGCTGCCGCTCCTTGACGAAGATGTTCTCCAGGTAGTCGCCCCACATGGCCCAGGCCTTCACCAGCACGTCGTGCATCTGCACCGCCGCCGAGAACGCCTTGTTCGCCTCCTCCGACCTGCAGAGAGCGAGAGAGCGAGAGAGAGCATTGGGAGATAAAGTTAGTGTGGGTAGGGAAAGAAATTTACTTTGAAAGTCAGGTATGGTTTTTCTTGTAGACAGTCATGAGACACTAAATTAATATCTGCTGGTGTCTTGTCAGCCGATGGAAAGTGACTGAACATCAGTCAATGCAGAAATTGATTTTACTTTCTATATTTCTCAGAACTTTGATAAACTCAAATTCCCAGAGTGCTTGTTCGTGTGATTCTCCAGAACATGTTGTGGTTTTATTATCTTGCAAATGTTCAATATTTCATCAGTCGTTTTTTTTTTTGTATCCACAATGGACCCCAAAGGGGCTGCTCGCAACAGACAAAAACTCGTTCTGGGCACACAAAGCATCAACAACCTCATCAGCGATTGCTTTATTGTCAAAGGACTCTACCAGCTCCCAGATGTCAGTGGCTATTAAAAAGAAAGAAAAAAGCTGACTGGGCCAATGTTCTCCATCATGCCCCAGTGATAGACATTATAGGAACTTTTACAGCCCTGTGCTGGGAATGATTTTGGAATGAGAGGCTCTGAAACGGCCCAACAATGAGCAGGGAGGAGATGTAGTCTGTTCCTGTCGATCAGCTTTGGTGAGAGCTTCGGGACCAAGACAGTGTGTGTGTGTGTGTGTGTGTGTGTGTGTGTGTGTGTGTGTGTGTGTGTGTGTGTGTGTGTGTGTGTGTGTGTGTGTGTGTGTGTGGGGGGAGGTACCAGAGATCAGGGTGCATGAGAGAGATGTCTGCCCAGTCAGTGGTGAATAATCGGACAGTGAATTGGAGCATTTGGCTGGCGGCAGAGCTGTGTTATTCTGGCTAAGGGAGCCTGGGAGGATTGTGTGTGTGTGTGTGTGTGTGTGTGTGTGTGTGTGTGTGTGTGTGTGTGTGTGTGTGTGTGTGTGTGTGGTGCGGCTGTTGATCCCACACTGGGGCTAATCAAAGACTTAAAAAGCTCCTTGGACCAGAGTGACCGCCGCTCTCAGGTCAGGCCGTGTCTACATTAGAGAGGGGGCTCATCATCAAAAGCTTCAACAGCACCTCTCTCATTACCCTGCTGCTGCTGCTGCGGAGGCCAAGGCTGTGACCTGTGACCTTTGGCCCGCCTTCCGCCGTGTCATTCCTCACCTCCTGACGCCAAAACCTGACTTCTGAAGGTGGGCAGGGGGACACCACCCGCAAGCTGCACATCACAGTGGAAAGCTAGCAGCTCTAATGCCCCAGGCAGTAGCAATACCCCCCCCCCCCTGTTTAATAGTTAATATTCCCTCAGTGGGTGGGTGTGTGAGGGCTGGGGGGAGGGGGGGGTCGGGGGGTGATTACATTAGGCAGTGCTGAGGCGGGGGAAAAGAGACTTCTGCTGATGACGGGAGATTCCACAAATTGCTTCCGAGTTAATTATTCGGAGGCGAGCGTTTCATCAGGAGCACCCCCCCCCCCCCCTCTCGACCGCGCCCTGGGGTCACCATCATTCCTCCCATGATGATGATGAGGTGTGTGTGTGTGTGTGTGTGTGTGTGTGTGTGTGTGTGTGTGTGTGTGCGGGGAGAGGGAGAGCAGATGAATCCATGACACTCCTGAATGTGGTTCCTTTGATCTCCTCCATTTTGTGGCAACTTGTTTAAGAAATGCAGGTTCACAGGAAAGTTTCAGGTTTACAGGTAGCACCACACACCGCACAAGCATGGACTGGAGTTGGGAAAATAGCTTATGGCCATGAGTCAGAGGTAGGTCTTACTAAACGCACGCACCCAAACCCCTAAGTTTTGAGGAGACGGGCTGAAAAGGCAACAGACAAACAGATGGTGTGTGTGTGTGTGTGTGTGTGTGTGTTTGCGTGTGTGTCTTCTGCGCAAACACCTCGTCACAATGCTCTCAAGGACACCATACAGCTCAAGGCCACACACACACACACACAGGACGGAACACTCATTTAGAGACAAGAATGAGGAAAGATGGAATTTCCCACAAGCTGAATGTGTGTGCGTGCGTGCGTGTGTGTGTTTTCTTTAGATATGAAGCTTTGAAAATTAAACCTTTTCATCTGACCTTTACCACTCAGCTTTCACTCCTTCACAAACAGAGGCACTTTCTGCACATGTACATATTTCATTACATTGCGTTTCTTTTTGGTGAGAAAACTGAAAGACAAAGACACGCAGAGAGAGACAGACAGCGGGACAGAGGGGGGACAGAAAGCCAGACAGTGACCGCAGGTGGGAAATAAAAATAGAGCACTCCAGCCATGGGAGGGTTTTGCTTTAAAACCAAAGGGATGCTAAGAAGGACATCTACCCTACAGAGGAGAGAGAGACAGCACCTCACGCACACAGACAGCACCTCACGCACACAGACAGCACCTTACGCACACAGACAGCAAGAGCTGATGATGAGTGGGGGAGGGAGAGAAGGAGGGATGAGGGAAGGAGGGGGAGGAAGAAAGGGAAATGTAGAGGAAATAACACAAGCATGTGTAGGATTCAAGACAGAGTGAGGAATTAATGAGAAGGAGTGAGATCAAAAGGATATAGGGAGAGAGGAAGGAGTGACAGAACGCAGGGAGCTTGGGGCAAGATGGGAGAAGAGAGGAGAGGAGAAGAGAAACACCAAGAGAAGAAGAGAAGAGAAGAGGAGCAGAGCAGAAAGCACTGGAAAATGGGGCCGAGCAGAGAGACCTTGTGGCCGCCAATCAGGGGGACGTACTTATTGATCTGAGCCAGGAACATGCCCTTGAGCGCGTAGAACTCAGCGGTCATCTCCTTGGTGAAGTACTTCAGGTTGGTGGACTCAATCACCTCCAGGCCCTGCCAAGCAACCAGACACAGAAGCGATCAGACACAGAGAGCACTTCACCTCTCAACACACAAGAACACCTGATGACAGCACACTGCACTGCAATACAAACCTCCCTGTCAGAAAGAGAAAGAGAGAGAGAGGGAGAGAGAGAGAGAGAGAGAGGGAGAATGTGTAGGCTGAGGACACAAAACCAATCATCTCCATCCGAGACACTAATTCAACCACGAGCACGTCAGGGTTGCTCCCTTGAAACGCGAGCTCAGACTTGGACTATCTACCATGTACTGTGTGCATCATCTGTTTCCATAACAATGGCATTTCTAGTGTACTGAGATATTTCCCCCCCCACACACTCCCTCCCTTCCTTGGCAACATTTCCAGTCCCAGCTCTGAACCACAGGGGGGGTGAGAGGGGAGGCTCTTTATTGCCCTCCAAATTAAGCCTGGAGGTCTGACAGGAGTGGGAGACCCCCCATGGCTCCATCGCCTACAGAGGAGCGGGGAGAGGAGGTGGGGAGGAGAGCGGCTAATCAGCCCATCCGAGAGGTGAGGGGTGAGTAATGACGAGCCGAGGCGGAGAGGAGCTGGCGCGGTGGCTGGGGAGTGAGGGGGAGAGAGAGGTGATGGGAGAGGAGGAGTGAGAATTAGAGACCGAGGGGATTGAGGGAGGACAAGAGACAACGAAACAGAAGAACGAGGAAAACAGTCGAGGCTGACAGACAACATGGGGGAGAAAGACCAATCAGACAGGAGCAGTGGGGGAGAGAGAGAGAGAGAGAGAGAGAGAGAGAGAGAGAGGGTAAGAAAGAGAGGGGAAAAATAAGTGACAGAGGGAGAGAGATGAAAAATGAATCAGCGAAAGTGAATGAAAGAAAGACAGAGAAAGAGCGAGAGAGAAGTGAGAAAGAGCGAGAGAGAAGAGTGAGAGTGAGAGAAAGAGGGGAGAGAGAGAGGAGAGAGAGGGGGAGTGAGAGGGGGAGAGACTCTTATTATAGCCAATAGCTCTTTAACAAGCAACACTCTGCTGGGCCGTCCCTCATTAATCAGAGCCATGGCGCTGTTCCCAGAGCCAACCAGGAGCCCAGCCTCGGCCGCGGCCGTAACGAGAGTGGGCAGACGGGATCAGGGGTGCGGAGGGGCCGAGGGCACACCACAAAATACAAGTAAAGAAATGAAAACTAACGCTGAACAGGAGCAATAACAACACTAATGAGCTGTAATAGCCGCTGAAGATCTAACAGGCTTATTTGGAGACTAAGATACCCATCTTGTGATGTGATGTGATGCAACGTGACTGTAACAGACATGCTGAGAATTAAAGGGGATATTTGTGAGTGGTCCGCATATTAATCAAAACATAGCATAAAACCGTCTTCACTAAAAAGGGGTGGACACAACAGATTGCTTTGGTACAACTGCGTGTTCATGTAAACTAAAATATAGAGAGCCAAGATTAATATTTAAAACATTCATATAATGAAACCTTGATAAGAATGACCTGCTTTCCAGGGCAAAACCTCAGACCGAGGGTCAACCCTCCATCAGGCACTGGCACCCTACCTGCATGCACTCGTTCTTGCCCATGACGCCGGCCAGCTGCAGGTAGCACTTGACCTGTTGCCGGATCTTCTGGAAGCAGTCCACGATGGGCACGGTGGGGATGGTGTGGATGCGGCTCAGGATGTCCAGCGCCACGTTCACCAGGCCCTGCTTGCGGCCGATCTTGCCGTACTGGATGATGGCGGAGGCCGAGGCGTGCACGCCCAGCATGGCGTTGTTGGTGTTGGGGTCGTGCTGCGTGTTCGTCTCGTAGGCCGACACGATGGCTGAAGAGAGGGGGAGAGAGGTGTCAGTAAGTAGGTGGGCTTAAACGTGCGTTTAGTAATTTTAGTATATACGAACATCCACCGAGATTAGCAAGAATGGCCTCCACTTTTTAAACACTGCTGTAAACAAGGAAATATGAAATCTTCTTTTTGAGAAAATATTAAATACAAATTGCACCACGATGTACTTCCTTTGATAAAATGGACTTGGTGATACAGTGACTACAGTCTGCCTACAGCATTTACAGTTGCCGTTAGCCTTCTCATCAGCCTCTCTGAATGCGAGCATATGTTTCCCACCTACATTTATGAGTTCATCTGAACGATCACACAGGCATAACTCAAGAGTTACTGCACTTCAATCACGACTCAAAGGCAGCCGGTGCACCATCGCAGCTGTGCTTAGGAACCGAATCCGTAACCTTGACCTCCGTGGCGCTACACTTGCCGGTTAACAGGGTTCGCGAGCAGGTCTCGCACTAGAGTGGGCACAGAACAACGCTCTCCCGCTGTTACTGTACTGGGTCACACGGCGAGAAAAAAAGACTCTTACATGCTCAGCCACAGTTACATTCGTATCCCTATCGTTAGATTCACATTAGCAATCGACACTCTCGTTAAACATGAAGACCGTTGCCTGAAGGCTTTTTATGACCTCTGTGGCACTTTCCGCAGAGTGGCGAGGCATTCGGAGCAAAGGCAGGTTTTCTCCCTGCAAGCTGAGATAATGACCATTAATAGTCGGGTGCTGCCTGGATAGCTGGAGGAGGGAGCCGAGGTCGTCACGTCTCACTGAATGGATGTGCGTGACCTGCTCGGTTCCATTATTCCAGTTAGCACAGCTACCCGAACCAGATTTGGCCTGGTCATTACACCTACGTGTAATTGGCTCTCCTGAACAAAAGACGACAAAAGAGGCTGCGATGGATCAAGACCAGGGATATTTAACTTCTACTTTCTACTACTAGGTTTTAGTTCAGTTCAGCATTTGTTTTTCTTAGTTTCAAGGGAAACAAACTCTTCTCCTCATACCCATTATAATCTCACGACCAACAAGCGAGTACTACAGCTTGACTGGAGAGTTTCGTGAAGCTCGCTGGATCTCAATGAGCCTCGAGCTGTGAGCCACTTCACTCTTCCTTTTCCGCCCACGCTACCTTGGTAGTGGTGCTGGCGCCACATGAAGATGCTGCTCCAGTGGGAGAGGTCGTCGGAGACGATGGGCAGCCGGTTCCTCCAGGTCTTCACCACCGTCTTCATGTCGTGCAGGCTGGTGTTGCGGCCCAGGTTCGCCGGCTGCAGGCCCAGGTTGATCTGGGCCGCCTCCTGGAGCTCGATGATCTGCTGCGCCGCCTGGCAAAGACCAAGAAAGATGGACAGAGTTAGGTTGAATGACATGGACAGGCAGAGAGAAAGAGATTTAGAGAAGAGAGAAAGGTCTCTTATTTAATAATGAAGCCACGGATTTATATTGAAACAAGAAGAAAAAAAAAACACATTAGTATTCTTACAAATAAGGAGAGACTGAGACAGAGAGAAATAGAGTGAGTCAGAGAAAAAGAGAGTTAGAGATGGATGAGACTCAGAGCTGGATGGTCTCGCACTCTGTTTCATCTTCTGTTCCCAAATCCCCCCTCCCCTACCCCCCTCTGAGAGTGGGTGTGACTGTTCTGGCACACGAAAAACCCAAAGCCATTACCGTCACTGCATTAGAGGCTTATGATCTTTATTGGGGGGGGGGGGGGGGAGAGGAGCGAAATAGAGAAAAGAAAGTCTGGAAAAATGAGGTTTGCGGTGCCCGAGTGAAATGGAGGGATCAATGTAACTTAAAAACAATTTACAGAGAAGACAAGAATGGAGTGAAAAGGCAGGAAAAGAAGGGAGAGGCGGAGAGAGCGCGAGCGAGCGGGAGAGAGAGATGGGGGATTTCTACCATATCTAATCATTTTACATGAAACATAGACCTAACCAAGGGAATTCACTGGCCCTGCCTCAGCCAGCATAATCAATCCAGTTTAGAAAACGCCTGATTCCTTAATTACAGCGTTCTGTTAATCAATACATTTTGATGTGGCCATCGATAGGCCAGGGCAGGATTTGGACAAGTCTGCTTGGTCCGGATTACCTGGGGAGCATCTGATCAGCCCGAACAGAAAATACAATTAAGAGAAAGAAAGATGATGAGAAAAGTAACTGAGGATAGTGGCATGTAATCTACAACATGATTAACAACAGGCAACAGGCAAGTCTGCTATTCTCACAATGTGCCGTTAGGACCTTTAACTAGATGTACGACTCTCTCGCTCACACACAGTCTGTTGCACTACCTGCTTTACAGAGATAAATGTGCCAAATCACTCCATGGACTTGGCCAAATCAAATCCCCCGAAACAAAATAAATGAGGCAATACAATATTTTTCACAATTATCTGTTAATATCAGCTGATGCCACATTATTACCTTAATTCCGAGTGCCCATTCATCATGTAAATTTAATTTTCTTGCAGGTATTTAATCAATCGCTATCTGATGGGACAAAGTAATTACTGCCGTTTTAAACATACTGCTACTCTCCCAGTATGCATCTCTGTCCACGCCCTCCATCTCTCTTCTCTCTCACACAGACACACAGACACACAGACCAGTCCTGTTTCTTTTAATCGCTTCTCCAGGAGGCTGCTCTCTTCACACCCTTTTATTTCGTTCCTCTCGTTTAGCGGTTGAACATGTTGAGATCTCTGGCTGAGAGCCCTTGAGTTATCAGTGCCACCCTGCTCTTACCCGGCAACCAGGCCGGCGCTCAAGTGAATATTTCACACAACAATCTGGACCAGAGAACGTACCGGTGATCTGCGCCAACTCTGGCATATCGCATTGAGTGGACACAGATGCTGTTGGCCTCGTATCAATGTACAACAGTGAAACACTAGCCGCATACTGCTCAATATACAACACTGAAACACTAGCTGCATACTGCAAAGTGTAGGCTCTTCTCGATGCTAAACTGCTGAACCGGTTTTATTGTTTATAAATATTCTGTACGACACCACCGCAGAAATACAAAAGGGAACTTGGATCTGAAGTCCCCCGGTTTGATCCACCCTGGGTGGACGCTGGTGCCAACCAACAAGATGGTTGAAATGAAATCCAAACTCACTCAGACGCGTCTGCCTCCCTGGCACCTTTCATTTTCTCAGAAGTAAAACACCGAGATGGGTGTGGAGAGCGGCGTCTTTTGATGTCCTGCTTAGGGTATTAGTAATGAGGCTGGCTTTTATTCATCTGCAGGTTCCACAGGAGATGGGTTGAATAATTGCCTTAAGTGCTGCCCAGGGCCGCCCCCCCCTCCCTCCCTCCCTCCAGTTAGCTAAAGGCAGACAGCACCCAGAGGTGTGTGCATCTACCAAGATTAAATGTGCAGACACAGTCGAACTGGAAAAAACACACGCTCTCTCGCACACTCTTCCATCACTCTGTAGCATGTTTTTTCCCCTCAAGCCAGAGACTGTTCACACACACACACAGCACCTTAATGCAAAACATGCCTCAATCTTGCCTCAGAATAACATCTCAACCCCGATGGCACATTCAAGCAAAATTGCACTCCAGTGCTGCTGCATACGCACGCACACACAGAGGTGGGCTATTGTGCCGTGTCTGTTTATGTGGCTGTCTTTCAGGCTGCATTTTAATGTCAGACCTCCATTCAGAATGACAAAAGCTCAAGTTAACATTATCTCTGGCACTTCAACAGAGCATGCAGGGGCAGAGAGAGGGACAGAGAGAGAGCGCAAGAGAGAGACAGACAGAAAGAGAAAGAGAGAACATCAGGTAAGGAGGACGGAGTAGAGGAGAAAGTATGGCTTAAGTAGGCGAGCCGCGAGAGAGAATGGCACTGAAGACAAGCAATTATTTCAGAAACAATCTTGGAACAGTTATACAACCTTTCATACTACATGGACAGCTCTTTTGAAAGGGACTATGTGGACTTCAAGGGGTGTTTGGGAGGTGGGGTAGGGAGTGTGTGTGTGTGCGAGTGTGTGGGCGATGTGAGATTTGAAAAGCTATGCAAGCTGCTTGAGGAGAAAATCAAAACAAATGTCTGGACACAGTTTTGTTTAGAAGCGAACAAATCAGAGAATAGCCTCTGTGTGTGTGTGTGTGTGTGTGTGTGTGTGTGTGTCTGCATGCGTGTGCGTGTGCGTGCGTGTGCGTGCGTGTGCGTGCGTCTGCGTGTGCGTGTGTATTCTTTGTATTCGTATTTCATGTGTGTGTTCACACACCTGTGTTTTCCCCTGCAGCAGACGTTGGTGAGGGAGTCTTCTCTACACTAATCAATATCCCCAGGTCAGTGTGTATGTGGGGAATGCATGCATGACTGACATGAGCATGTGTGCATGAGTATGTGTGTGTGTGTGTGTGTGTGTGTGTGTGTGTGTGTGTGTGTGTGTGTGTGTGCGCATGAGTGTGTGTGTGTGCATGAGTGTGTGTGTGTGTGTGTGTGTGTGTGTGTGTGTGTGTGTGTGTGTGTATGAGTGTGTGTGCATGAGTGTGTGTGTGTGTGTGTGTGTGTGCATGAGTGTGTGTGTGTGTGTGCATGAGTGTGTGTGCATGAATGTGTGTGTGTGTGTGTGTGTGTGTGTGTGTGTGCATGAGTGTGTGTGTGTGTGTGTGCATGAGTGTGCATGAGTGCATGAGTGTGTGTGTGCGTGTGCAGCCTCCTCACCTGCAGCAGGGGCGTGTGGACGTGTGAGACGATGTGCGGGAGCCTCCTCCACTCACGGATGGCCAGACTGGAGGCCATCTCCACCAGCCGCTCGATGAAGCTCAGCTGCTGCTCCTCCGGGTGGCAGATGGCCAGGTAGCCGCGGTGCATGTTCACCTTCCACGCCATCTCTTTAGGGCAGCTCAGCTCCACCTGAGACACACACACACTCATTAGCATTCCAAGACTATCTGTGCATGTACAGATGCAGCACTTATCTCACACAGACATCCTTTACGAGGACCAAGGAACTGGAGGTCATAAACTTTAAATGGACACATAGCCAGAGGTTACGCTGCAGCCTATTTTGGGTCACATCTCAATGTGTATGAAGAGAGATGGCTCTGTGTGTGTGTGTGTGTGACGTCCAGCAGAGGGTTGAAAATAGACGCCACACAAACATAAATGTGAGCTACAACTTGTACAGTGAGTCCAACGCTCAGGAAAGCAGTGAATTAAGACTCCATGATAGCAGTGGCATTCTGCTCCCTAAAACAGAATTGTTCGCACTTCCTCTCCCCAACACTGTGCTGTCATGGATCTGGATGGATCTCGATCTCTCTCTCTCATAAAGCGGATTAGGCTCTTCCACGGCCTGACCTTGGGGCACCATTTTGAGGAGCACATCAAGAGGAGTTGCTGTGTTGCTAGGTCGCTGCTAAGTACAAGCCCCTGCACGCGCACACACTTACACAGATGTGTTGCTGTTCCCATTGCGGCATTGACGCCTGACAGTAACTTAGTCCTACCGCGGCTGGCACACCTAGGCGCGCAGCTTTTCCGAAAACATCGCAGGCCACGGCCAAATCCTCGCCACATTGTAAAACATGACTTCAGCAGCGCCACAGAGGAATGTTATTTTACTGCGCAGAGGAATGCAGTCGAGATGAAACTAGTGCTTCAGGGGGGGAGAGACAGAGAAGGAGAGAGGGACAGAGAGAGAGAGGGGGAGGAGGGAGAGGAGGAGACAGAGCAAGAGAGGGAGGTGGAAGGAGAGAGAGGAGAAAGAGAGGGAGGTGAAGGGAGAGGAGGAGAGAGCAAGAGAGGGAGGTGGAGGGAGAGAGAGGAGAGGTGCTCTGCCTAGTTGCTCTGCATGACACAGTGATGAAGGGTGGTGGGGACGAAATCACAGCCATCGGTCAACATGCGCTCAACACCCTGGCCCCTAACCCGCCCCTACCCGCAGCCCCTGACAGTTAATGAATATCCCAGAGACAGAGCTGGCCTTATCATCCAGGCTTTAATTGAAAGGTGGGAAGGCATTTAAAAGGGGGGAGAAACCGACGAAAGTCGAGCCGCAGAGAGAGAGAGAAGGAAAGAGGGAAAACAAGAGGAGAGGGAGAGAAAGGGCGAGAGTGAGAGAGAGAGAGAAAATAAATGACTTCCCAGCAGATGTTTGGGCAATTATTCAAGCCCATATTCGTAAATATTAGATGCAAAGAGAACAGGAATGAAGAGAATGGCAAAGGTGGGGCTGGAGAGAGAGAGAGAGAGAGGGAGAGGGAGTGTGGGTGGAGAGGCAGTGGGTCGGACAATTTAATTAGGTGTCACCTTAGGACAGGAGCCCGGGTGGAAGTGTTCCAAGTCTCCTTGAGGAGGGAGCCAGGCGTATTTATAATGTGTCAGGCGCTATCACATTCCTTTTCTACTTTGTTGTGTGTTTTTTTTTATTATTAAAAAAAGTGTGCTCCATAAATAAGCCCCCAGCTGGGTAAGGGCTTTGAGTCAACAAGGCAATCTGCCGAGGAGACGACTTTTTTTTTGTACCCCCCTCAACTTTCTGTATAGCGAAGAGGAACACTGTGTGTGTGTGTGTGTGTGTGTGTGTGTGTGTGTGTGTGTGTGTAGGAGAGATAGAGAGATAAAGAGAGAGAAAAGAAACAGAGGGAGATAAAGAGTGAAACCGAGCGAGTGAGATATATATACATATATGTATATGTGTGTGTGTGTGTGTGTGTGTGTGTGTGTGTGTGTGTGTGTGTGTGTGTGTGTGTGTGTGTGTGTGTGTGATCATGCTTACAGGAGTCTAACTTTCCATTACATGAGATGTCAGGGAGCAGCTGCTCTGTCAGTTTGCACACAAGGACAGCACTGCTGCCACTGACTACACTTCTCCTCTGAAAGGTCACTCGCATCATGGCCAGTTGTACTGCATCCTCCGTCACTCCTAAGGAGGGCACGACGACACATAGTTGGCCTCTTTAGGTGTGTTCTGGCTGTAAGGACTAGAGCTAATAGTGTTTCATTACGGGAGTGTGGGGGTAAGGGGAACTGCAGGTGGGCCAAACAGCTACCTTGTGCCACCATCAAGTTCCACGATGGGATATTCTCATAAACGCCTAACTGTACTGATCAATGTTGGCATGTTCCACTTGATGGCCATGTGGTGCGCCAGGTGCCTCGTCTGACTGTGCTGAGGTCACGACCTGCGCTTTCGTGCCAGGGTTGCCTGCTGTGGAAACTGCAGTGATCTCAACACCAAGCTACCGTTTTTGTAAACAAAACAAACAAGCAAACAGCCACATCTAGCCGCTCCCTAGCCATCGGTCCCCAGCATTTAAACGCCCCACTTCCTCCAACCTGTCGGTGCTGACGGAGCCACTCGGCTGACTGGTGGTTTACCTGGGCCAGGGCCTCCTTCATGGCGGTCCAGTTGGACACCCTCCAGGCGCACTCCAGCACCAGGTAGGGGTTGGTGTGGCCCTTGGACTGGCCGTACTCTGTCAGCGGCTCCCACTGGTTCAGCTCCTTGGAGCACCTGGACCGCGGGAGAAGACGCAAGGCAAGCAGGTTAGGGGTGCAGGTGAGGAAACAGCAACACACACACACACAGAATAATATATTATAAATGTCACTGCTGAAAAGTGTACTTTCAATGCCCTTTGGACTACACAGCGTTGCTGACTTCTATCCCATACTCATTTGGGCGGAATATGCTGAGTTTGATAAAATAAAATAAAAATGCATTGTGGGTCCTGCCGCCATCACTTCATAAAACACAGACCCCAGCGTGCACTAGACGAGATTCACTCAAAGAGAAAATGAATGCATTTGTTGCCCGCAGTAATTAAATGCCATCAGGCCAGGACGTATCGCACATTTGGGAGCTCCTTTTGCCAGCCACATCTAGTCAACGGCGTGTTCTCCAAAGGTTACTCCCAACATGGCTTCTCTTCTCCAAGAGCATGTACGCTAAATAAGCTCTCTCCATAATGACGAGCAGTTATAAGTGGTCTACACCTGGTCTGGTCTGCGTAGCATGATAATGGAGTTAATTCATGTGACTAATTGAGATTTGATTTATTAATTGAAAAAAATCCTGATTTTTTATGATGGTTTTACTCTATGTAATGAAAATGATTTGAATTCATGCCCTTACGCGGACGTAGCCGACATTTTAATTAGCCCTCAGCATGGGGCCGTTTAATCAAGAGAGCAGATAGCTTCTGCTGCTAGAGTGAGCATACACATGTGTTCGTTCGTGTGTGTGTGTGTGTGTGTGTGTGTGTGTGTGTGTGTGTGTGTGTGTGTGTGTGTGTGTGTGTGTGTGTGTGTGTGTGTGTGTGTGTGCACTCCTCACCGGATCCAGTGGTCCTCCCACAGCTGGTACTCGGGGAAAATGGCGGGGGAGATGTTGCTCCTCTCGTGCTCTTTCCGGGCTTTCTCCATAGCCTTTTCATAGCTCTCCTGGGCCTGCGCACATACAGACACACACATTCATCAAACCAATTCCATAACACATATGTGCATTATTCAGTTAATCCAGTTTGTAATGCAGGAAAGCAGCGGAGTGGTTAAATGTGGTGATCTTTCAACTGGTTCTGAATCAGAACGTGTCCAAATCGGTGTAATTCAATGTGGGAAAACAGAACCCAAGTATAAAACAACTTATCCTTATGTCTTGTATTTCTGTGTGTGTGTGTGTGTGTGTGTGTGTGTGTGTGTGTGTGTGTGTGTGTGTGTGTTCTTGTACCCATGGGGGTCTCTGTGTGAGGGACTGAAGAGCCTCAGGGTTAGTGGGCTCTGCCAGTGGTTTTTATTTGGAGAATCTTCCCATGGGGCACCGAGATGCCTGGCAACAGCTCTAGCCAGATTTGAGCAGTGACTTCTGGGGGAAGTCGTTTTTTGTGAGGGAAATAAGCAACACGCTGCTCTAAAAATAGATTTGCTTCCTCACAGCATAAACAGATTTATGTGTTGTGCATAATTGTGTCTGATTGTGCAATGTGTGTAAATATGAGTGAACATGTTTGTGTGTAAGGGAGTGTGTCTGTGTGTGTGTGTGTGTGTCCCAGTGCTGACCTGCTCGAAGAAGCCGTGCTGCTCATAGGCGATGGCCGTACTCGTCTCGGGAAACTTGCAGCGCTTCTGCCACAGCCCCGCCCACATGTCCTCCTCCTGCAGCAGCGAGTAGAGCTCCGCCAGCGAGTCCAGGATCTCCTGCAGGACGCACACACACACACACACACACACACACACAGTTAACCCAAAACCAAGGCATTTATACATATACACACACACACCCATTTGCAGACACCACATGCCCACAGTCCCATACACATACACACAGTCCCAGATACATACACACACAAACAAACCATACATGCATAAATACACACACACAGGCATTTACAGAAAGGTAGCCACGCACTAGCTCATACACCACATATCCACGGGACGAAGACACAGAAACACACATACACACACAGCAAACACTGCCATCTTTCTTGAGGTGTATGACCTGCCTTTTTATATACACACACATAGACTGAGTTTATTTGAACTATCTGCCCACACCACCCGTCGCTGGCACAAACACAAGCTGAGGGAATTCAGTAAAACATATGCTAGGGGCCATTTTCATCTTCTACAGACAAGCTGCTAACAGGTCACCGTGAGGAGACCGAGAAACCAGGGGACCTTCCATTGATGTTTGTGAGAGCGTGCTAGTGTATCTATCAATAGGTGTCTGGGTGACCAGGGACCTTGGAGTCTCTCAGGCCAGGACTCCCTGGATGTCTATGTGAGCATGTGCAATATCTATACCTGTGTGTGTGTGCTTGATAGATTTGCCAGTTCATCAGTGCCTGTTTCTGTATGTGTGTCTGACTCACTCACTGAACTTCTCCCCATCTCTCTCTCTGGGTGCACGTGTGTGTGTTACACACCTGCTGTGGTGGCGTGATGCTCTCCTGCTCGTAGAACTCGGTGCTCTGCTTGGGCTTGATGTGCAGGCTGAGGCCCTTCTCGAAGGCCTGCGTCTCCAGCATGAGCGTGGAGCGCAGCCACAGGTTGTGCGTCTTGCCCAGGTACTTGAGCACGCACGGCCGGATGGGGATGGGCGGCACGCACTGAGACATGGCCTCCACGAAGCAGTTGAGCGCGCTGGGCTGGCAGTCGCGCTGCGCCTGATGGCTGCCGCTGCACAGGAACGGGCCCATCTCGCCACTCAGTGCCTGCCGGGGTCAGGTCAAAGGTGAAAGGTCAGCTTTATATACACACACACACACACACACACACACACAATGGGATTCTCAGCCTACGCCACAGAATGGTTTGGAATCAGAAACATGAACAAGAGTGAACACAACTGTGGAGGATAATGACTGAATATTGCAAATACAAGGTGCCATTGAGTTATAGTAATGGTGGTCAGTCGTTCCATCCAAAGCAGTAGCTCAGAGTATCTTCTGTTAAAGTCCAAGCTAGGCTAAGTGATCAACAGCCAACCGTTCCATTTTTCAGGGCCTCCATAATGCATTAAAAATGAATGCTTAACTTCATTACCCGCACAACAACAGTGTTTGTTGCGAGTCTCAAAAAATGAGAACAAATTGCTTATTTTAACATTTAATTGTTTATACAATATTGTACCAGTGGAATTCATAAATAATAGACCACAATATCATAAAGGATTTAGCCCATACACTTTGAGAGGATGTGGACTTTCAGCCAGTTAGCCATTCTCGCACAACAACCAGACTCTGCCAGGTCTAAACACGCCACACTCGTCGCTAAAGCTGCTTGACAACAGCTGGTCTTGGTCTTGGTCTGCTCAGTCAGACAGCCATCCCACTGTGTCTACTCTCACACCAGTGCTGAACGACAGCCATGAAAAAGAGGGGGGGGGGGGAGCTTCACTGAGGGTGGGGAGGGTCACAAAAGCCTGTGGGGCATTTCCACTCAGCAGCAGACGAGTCTCGGCCCCCCGATTCAAAATGACGTGTCCATTCACAGTTCACTGAGCACCGCAATAACGATTCAGCTGTTTATAACAGTGTGTTTAACATTCCATGTCTATAGGTACCAATGCCTGCTAAAAATAAATGGAGTGGTAAAGTTCAACGTTGTTAAACCTGCTGTAAAGACATGGTTTAAGGTGGTCCTCTGGACAGGCACCGGAATCTCGTTAATGACTCGTCTGTACAAACAGCTCAGTGGGGGAAGGACTAGGGGGGGGGGGGGGGGGGGGGGGGGGCTGGGGGTGGGTGTTCATCATGATCTAAGACCCGCTGTACCATCAGGACACACTTAGGCTGCTGTGTGAAAGCGTGTCTGAACATGCCCTGCATGAAAATGAGAGACTCAATTTGGCATAACCTCCAAACTAAATCTCTTCACCCGCAAACATGACACAAGGACTGGGGCCGTGAAATCTCCAAAATGAACAGAACCATCAATTATTATTATTTGATGGCATATTCATTAGATTAAATGTCTAGCCTCTTCCTGACCCTCCCCCTGTTGCCACAGTTACAAATGATCTAAATAAACATGAAAAAAAAAAAAATAAAATTGGCACTGCAAAAAAATTATTAAATAAGAAAAAAAAATCAACACGCCACTTAGAGGCCGATCTCTGCAACCAGAACGTGTTTTAAAGAATTTATGCACCCATCTCTTCAAATCAGGCATCTTAAACAGGCCTCTTAATACATGCGACATCTGGTCCATTAAACTTCCTCCCGACTTTGCATAAATGAAGGAGATTTCTCCTCATTAGGCAGCCTGTTGAGCCTAGAGAGTGGGGCATGGAGTGCAAGCGGCCGACTGCACGTGTGTGTGTGTGTGTGTGTGTGTGTGTGGTGGGGAGGAGGGGTGGAGAGGTCGTGCAGCCAGCCCCCTCGGGAGGTGCTGAGACTGCAGCAGAGTGGAGGACGAGGAGACGGCGGCCTCTGCGGCTAAAAGCTGTCTGTGGTGGTAAGGGGGAGGAGGACCAAGCGGTGCCCTCTGACCGCTGCCGGGGCTCGGGGTGCGTGGGTGTGAGAGGGGCCACACTGGGACGACAGCTCGGTGCGAGATAGAGCGACCTCTGCGCAAGACCTGCATATTTCTACAGCTCATTTGTCAGCGCGTATAGACTGGAAATATAGACAGCGCATTCTATTTCTCTTCCAAGAGCCACATGCAAATTAGAAGGAAATGGAAATAAATAGCAACACACACACAAGCGTTTAGCATGAAAAATTACCACCAGAAATAGAACGAAAACCTCATGGAAACATAAACATCTGAGCATTTACATTTTAATATTTGCAATTAATTTCCCCCAAAAAGTTGCATATTTTGCAGTCCTCTACCCAGTTGATTAATGAGGCCCTGAGTAAGATGGCATGCTGAGCGGGGTGAAGGGTTTTTGGTTATATATGGTATGTTTGTGTTGAATGTGTGTGTGTGTGTGTGTTTGTGTGGTGCATGAGAGTGTGTGTGTGCAGATGTTGTGAATGTTTAAAATCTCCTGAAAGTGTGTAAACCTGTTAAGTGTGCTGGAGAGTGAGTTGATACCAGGTGTGTGTGTGTGTGTGTGTGTGTGTGTGTGTTTTAGAGGATAAGGCACTCACGTGTTGCTGGCGATCGGACAGGATCTTCCAGAGGCGTGGGAACAGCTGCACCCAGCTCCTCTCGGCCAGCGGCGTGGCGATGTGACACAGCTGCACCAGCGCGTTGAGCAGCGCCCCCGTCTGCCAATCAAAACAGACGCTCAGCCGCAGTCCACCAATCAAACGCACTTTTTAAACCTAGATTCCCACCCGTCCACCCATCTCTCCCACTCCTGCCAGCCCTAACTAATGCCAATGGATCGACCGGGCGGGGAGTGCAGCATGCCAAAAAAGAGGTGTAAGTGCCTCTAATCAGTATGATTCAGGGGTGCCTCCGAGTCGATGGGGGAGACTGCGTTAAAAGCAGCGCAGCCTAAATAGGCCGCATCAGCCGGGCGGAATTGCAAGGTTCCGCATGCCTGCTCAACAAACAAGTGCTGGCAAAGGTGTGTTCATAATGGATCACGTAATGGGATACACACTTGGGGCCAAATTGGAGTCAGAGAAAACTGAGCACTCAAAAGTTAGGAATGCAGTGGAAAACACACACACACACACAATACAGCAGTGGATAGAGGGCCAGAGTACATTCCTTCACGTTAACCAGATACATGTAGGGTTTATGAAGAGGTACACTGATCCATTGTCAGACATCTCCAAACCTTTGACAGCTTTAAATCATGGGAAATTAATGGCCAAAATCTGGTCCTGGAACAGCATCTCTTGTTTGGGAAGATGGATGCCGACATCTACAGAAACTACCACAGCTCCTAGGTAAGGTCATGTATGGCAAATTTGTGTCCAGTGCACTATAAGCAATGACCTTTTTGGGAAGACGGCCTCCCGTTGTCCTTTTCGTAACCTTTATCATAACAAGCTGAGGGGCCTCACTGATCTTGGGTCAGATCAATCAAACATGAGCAGAGCCTGGTCAGCTGGGGAGGGTTACGGTGGTCAGGAGGTGGCGAGGTGAGGTCTTCCGACAGTTTTTGCCTCTGGGTGCTGGTCTCAGGTCAGGGTCGGGGGAGTGGAGGGTGTGCGCGACTGAGCACTTCATTTATCCAACGGTGTGAATATCAAACAGGCTGGCCATTAAACTCTAATCAATGCAGAGTTTGACCTCTAAGCGCACGGGGCGCCGCTCGGATCAAAGGCACGCTAATGGGAGAACATTCCGGAGAACGACCCCAGGAGAGGAGCGAGAGATGGAGGGCTGAGCCAAGAAAATGATTGGCTCGAATGGATACCTCTCTTCCCCCAGTAGTATTCATATCCAGTGGTTAACAGCACAACTAGTGTAGACAAATCAATCTCTACTCCTTGAGCTGGCACTTGCTCTTGTCTGCTTTCTGCTAATTTAAGCCAGCGCTGGATAGGTAAAGATCAGGCATTATGACTCAGTAGCCCCTCCACTCGTGCCCGGTCCAGCCGGTCTATCATGCAGTTTGCGGAGCTCGAGATGTGTGAAGGTGACTCGGTGTGGGGAGCCACCGCTGTGCTGAGCTGAGCAGTGCTGTGAGGCTGGGTCAGGCCCTGGTCCCTTCCCCTGTGGAAGGTGTGCTCTTAGTGGAGGAGTGAGTCATATGGAGGTTAAGCCGGATGGAGGGAATGTGTGTGTGTGTGTGTGTGTGTGTGTGTGTGTGTGTGTGTGTGTGTGTGTGTGTGTGGAGGGGGCTCGGTGACTCACCTTCACTTCGCGAAGAGAGTCCAGGAACTTGTCGTGGCGGTTGGTGAGCATGTGCAGCTGGTTGCCGGCGTCACGGTCCGCCTGCTCCTTGGTCTTGGTCAGGCTGGTCTGGTCGCCCGGCGCCAGCTCGATGTCTATCTCCACGTCCTGCGCGACAGAGCCACAGAGGGGAGGCAGCGTTGGAAAAAAAAAAACACAAAACATCACCAAAATCATGCTAGTGCCAACAATGCCCAATAAAATGAGGTTAAGGATTCACTAATGGACATCTTCAACCTGAAGATTCTTCCCAGCCTGTTAAAAACACTGTTCAACAAAGTAATAATTCTTCAAACAGGGAAGGAAATGAATGTAAATACAGCTACATGAACTGTACATCTAGTCCACACAGGCACAACTACTACCCAATCGCTAATGCTACTGTTCCACCAACCGACAAACTATGGTTTTTGTGCTACGTGACCTTAATAAGGTTATTCCTCACTAGCTCATTTTTTTTTTATAAATAATTAAACTCAGTATTTATCATTAATGATACATTCTGTTCATGTTTATGAATGCATTAACTAGTCAGCTAAGGGAAACTTTATGAGAAGTGACCTTAGAAATCTTGCTGCTGATTCTGTGATGCACTAATGAGGGAGCAAGGCCAAAAACACAAAAGCAGCCATTTCACCAAATAAAATGGTGTAGATGAAGTGACATTTCGCTTTTCTTCAGTGCTTTGCGCGCGTGTGCGCGTGTGTGTGTGCGCCTTTCTTCAAGCAAACCCTGCTCACCTCCTCCTTGGTCTCGCTGTTGTCGCGTTCTCGCGGCTCCTGCTTGATGTGCGTGGCCATGGCGAAGGCGGCGCGGTCGTGGCTGTCAGCCAGGTTGATGACGTTGGTGATGGAGGGCAGCATGGAGCCTTGGCAGCTGGTGCCGATCACAGTGTTCTTCTCGCACACCGCCAGCAGCAGCTACACACACACATGCACGGACAGAGAGAGAGAGAGAGAGAGAGAGAGAGAGAGAGAGAGAGAACAGGTCAAAGAGGAAGGGCACAGTTGAACAATTCCCATCAACACCAAGCAACCAGCACACCTGCCCACCTTAGCCGCCGCTACCTAGGCAACATGACGAGTACAAAATTCTCTAAGATATTTCAGTGTGTGTACGCGCGTATGTGTGTAACGCACAAGTGTGTGTGACTGTGTTTGTGTCATGTATCCTAGAAGCCAAAGAGAGCTGAGATGACTTAGTCCTAATTAAAGTGTACTAAGTAATGGACACGCGCTGCTAAAACGACAGGAGACAGCGGCCTCAGGCCAAGACCTGCCAGTGTGAAGAGAGGCGAGGAGATGAGAGGAGAGGAGGAAAGGAGGAGAGAGAGCCGCCGGCCGGCCGGCCGACGCTTCATCACGCCGCCACGATGAATCAGCAAACAGCGGCTCTGCTCTCCTCCTGTCCCGTCTCCTCGCCCGCATGGAGCGGCGCCATTAATAATTCAGCCGGGCGCAGGCGGCATTGATTGTGGCACCGCCAAGCGTGGGTGCGATTTTTCTTACAAGTGGCTACCGGACTACCCCACCACCCCAAACGCACCCCTCCCCCCACCCCCCTAAAACAACAGGGAGGAGCCGAAGACACTGTGAATTACTGTTCAGTCACAGCGCACCCACAAAAGGACTGAGAGGAGGAGGAGCAGGAGGAGGAGGTGGAGGGAGAGAGAGTGAGAGAGAGGGGGGAGAAAGGAGAGAAATGAACAGAGGGGAGAGATGAAAGGCGGGGGCGGGTTGGGTAACGGCTGTTTCATCCTCGTCAACAAAAGTGCGCACTCAACGCTTTGGAACAAAGGCAAATTGGGCCCGAGAAGAAGGGGACAAAAAAAAAACTAAACAATAAGTGAGCCTCAGCTTTGCGGCAAATATACAGTTTCACAGCAGGAGATTCCAGTAAGTCACAGCATGTTTGCAATTGCAGACCACTTGTCAGGAGAAATAAGCCAGAATTCGGCAGCTATACTGCGCCATTTGCACACAATGAAAAACCTTCCTTTTTAAATGCAAACAATTACAATAAGGTGTCGTGGGGAAAAAAAGTGCTGAAATCTCACAAATTTGGTTTAATTCAAATGATTTTCAAAACGGGTATACAGCATAGGCATCTCATTGTCAAAAGTGCTGTTGCATGTGAGCGCTCCTGCTAGTAAATCAAAAGATTCTGCATCCTTGTGGAATAATAGTACTTTGTTGTTTTACAAGGGCACAAATTTAAGTCATACACAACAATAACCGTTATAGCACCTGTCCACCAACATATACCACGTTTCCATATTTCTGTTTTTTACAGTACGTTCAGTTTGATATCTAGTATTTCAACATCATAACCTTCATGGAACTGGTAAGTGGCACAATAATCCAACGGCAGCCTACTGCCTCTCTGTATCCGTGTGTGTCCCAAGGCGGCTGGCTCACCTCAGTGCACTGTTTGATCCAGAAGTGGCTGCCCATGGCCTCCCAGTTCTGGGAGCAGCAGATGTAGAGGAGCCTCTCGTAGACGCGGCGCTTCATGGACGTGTCGAACACCTCAAAGAACTTGGCGCGGATGAGGGGCTGCGTGCAGCGCATGCCGGAGAGGAAAGCGGGCTCCAGCTTCGACGTGATGTCACTTCCCGACAAACTCTCATCCCTACGGAAGACCCGTGCGATTCCGTTAGCTTTAAAGTCATCGTACAAAAAATAGCAACTTCCCAGGGTCAGGCAGCAACCTGCTTCCGAAGTTTGCAATAAGACATGTCACAACCAAAACATAATAAATCAATAGAGAGGACTCATTCTTTGTATTACAATTTTTTTTTTAAACGCTTTAGGCCACTACTGAGTCCCTACTCTAATGTTGTGGCAATGGACAGGAGCCAGGGGCACAGCCAGGTCAGGAGGGGCGGCGGGGGGCTCAGATGTGAGTCTGATACGGAGCCGCAGGTGGGCCGTCTGGGTCCCGCCACACCTCGCTGGGGACCGGGTGGCCCTCGCCTTCGTCATTTTCCGCTCAGCCGCCCCAGGTGCCACCTGTTGCTCACCTGTGCCACCGCAACCTGTCGCAAAAATCCGGCAGACCCAGAGCATTGAACTGGGTGTGCCGCGCTGCTCCAGTTGCCATGGTGACAGCTGGCAGCCTCCCGGCCGGCGTGGCAGTGACGCCGGACCAGGGCGTGATTAATCTGTGTAATTACCTGTAGACGTAATTAACGAGGTCCAGGAACTGGGCGTTCAATTCAAGGTCGTCGGGGAAACGCTTCTCGATGTAGGTCATCATCTTCACCAGCAGGATGGACTTCTCCCTCAGATTCGGCATCTGGGCCGAGAGAGAGAGAGAGAGAGAGAGAGAGAGAGAGAGAGAGAGAGAGAGAGAGAGAGAGAGAGAGAGAGAGAGAGAGAGAGAGAGAGAGAGGATCTATTTATCTTTCATCTATCTTGGAGGGAGCCAGTGTCAGGCGAGCATCTCTGATCTCGCTCTCTTGTCCTGTACTGATTACTTCCCACGAGATGCCGCTAAGCCCTCTCCGTAATGTATACACAGACCTGCTTACACAGCATTTGCACAACAAGGTGATGAACAGTTGTACCATTTACTTCCCATCGGACTATGTGGGTCGTGAAATGTTCGTCTGATTTCTTATAATTCATCACAGCCGTTTACACCCTTTAGGGAGGATAAGACAGATGGGTGGCACTACCTGGTTTGCAGCCATGGGAGAATTGTTCTTAACCCACTCCTCCACAATCTTCACCACGGAGCGCAGGATCTTGGGGTCGGGCGACTTCTCGATGAGGGAGGTGAGGATGACCTGGATGAAGTTCTTCCTCATCTCCATGCTCATGACGGAGAGGCGCGTCTTCACCAGGTCCAGGCTCAGCATCACCAGCTCGTTAGTCACTGAAGGAAGGAGAGAGGGGAGCACATCAGTTAAAGAAGAGGCACACTTCAGAATTACTTTTGTTGAGTTCAGCTGGACAAAGACACAAAAATAAGAAACCAGCAACAATTTGAGAGGGATAAAAAAAAAAAAACAGACATCGTCTAAATACACCATTTAAGAAGGACACCTCACCTAAAAACTTCAGTGCCGTGCAAAATCAAGAAATTAAACAATTAAAAAAAGTGCAGTGTAAAAGAAAATAAACCAAACTAGAAATTAATTCAGAAAAATCGTAAATTGCAATCGAGGGAAAGGGGAACAACCGAGGAAGCCATTAAGATGCAGAAGCACGCTTACAGACAACCTAAGCAACAACTGTTAGAAAACTCCCAAGAGCCCCCAAACTCCCAAGACTTCTGCTGGTGTCGCCAGAGCCAAACAAACCCGAGTCTGAAACCGACAAACTGAAACGTCTCAACCCAACACACTCCAGCATTCTTGGGTTTTTTTGGGAGGGAAGAGACACCATCTCTCTGGGGGGGGTTTGGATGCTTGGCCTCGGAGGACCTTGGAGAACATCTTCCGTACGCAGTCTGGTTTACACGCACGGCGGGCATCATTACCCACCCAGGGGCAGCCAGGAGCACCGGCCACAGCTGGACAGCTGCAGCTGGAGTCAGGACGAATGATGAGAGAGAGAGGCCCGCCGCGCGTCCAAAACTATAAACTGAGAGCCGTGAAGCCAGCCGTCATTAAACAACCGCGCGTCACAGACTGCGGATGCGTCTGGAGCAGCTGGTGGGGAAGGGTAGCGGGGCTCTGAGACTCGGTGGCCGTTGAGGGGCCGTTGAGGGGCTCCTTCCGCGCCGCTGCTGGGGGACACTGGCAGCCATCTCCTCGGGGCTGGCCGTGTTTGGGTAATGGGGATATCAAAAGGGCCGGTTCCAGACGGATGAACAGTGCGTAAGCTGTAATACAGGATCCCGACACCTCGGAAAAAAGATTTGCTATTCAAAGATGGCAGGGGGAGGGGGGAGCAGAAATAAAGGGATTGGAGTTTTAGCATTAAAAACTCCTCTGGAAGAGAGAGACTGGGAATAATAAAAAAAAAACAAGAGAAATGTCAGGGTTATGAATTTGCACAAGCCTCCAATCATTTTTTACGGATGGTTAGACCAGGGCGCAGAGGGCCGGGGAAGGGGGGGAGGGGGTGCATGGAAAGAAAAAGAGAAAAAAAAAAGAGGAGAGAGGGAGGGAGGGAGGAAAACGGAGAGTGAGGTGATCAATTCTCACCGTGAGCTGCTTGGGCTGGGCTCCACGTGGAGCTGACTCATACTGAGCGTGTGCAAAGGGAGGGAGGGAGAGAGAGAGAGAGAGAGAGAGAGAGAGAGAGAGAGAGAGAGAGAGAGGGAAGAGGGTCACAGTGACATTGCGGCCACTTTGCGCACAGAGGGCCCAGCCCGACTTGACACCGACCGCACCACAACTGTAAGTGCCTGGCCCGGGTCAAGTGGGCCATCAAGGTGACGTGCTGATGGCTGCATAGACGCAGACAGTACATGAGCTGAGGTCCTGGTGGCTGCACTGTCCTGGGTGCCTGTAGCAGAAGACTTGGGGGCCACACCTCTGAGAAGACTGTGCAGCGAAACCTCAGTGAAGGCAGGTGGATGTGTGTGGTCGTTGCAACACCCAGTGGTCAAACCAGGACACCACAAGCTGCAGGGCACCACCATCCCAACCCCCCACCGCCGCCACCACCAGCTCCAGAAGCCTTTGCGCTCCCTGTTCCTCCACCATGGGCCATGTGGTGACACAGAATGCCAAGAGGGAGTAAGCGGAGAAGAGGTGCACTCCCTGTGGGGGCCCCCCCCCCCAATCTCCATCCCCATCTCTCCACACCCCTCCTTTCTTTCGACAGCCTTTTAAAATGTTGGATGGTTCTTTTCTCTTTTTTTTTTTCGCGCCCGGGAGGGAGGGCGAGGAGGTTATTGTGTGGAGGAGGAGACACCGAGATGCTGGCGAGATAAGGGGCAGAGGGGCGAGAGGGAGATGAAGACATCTCTTTGCGACCGGTGTGGCAGGCACACTTCGCTGGGAGAGGCCAAGATGGGAACTCGCAGAAAAGATACCAGATGAGATAACATAAAAGATAGAAGTTTGTCAGATAAAAGATACAAGTGTGCTCTACTTAAGGGCCCAGTGGACACCATGGACAACCCAAAGCCTCGAGGCAGAAATCACTATTCTCTCACGGCCTCCAATAAAGGCAGCCTCTGTTCAACAGCATTTAGTTAGTAAGATCATGTGTGAGTAGCGTGGGTGTGTGTATGTCTCATACAGATGCACTATATATAGAGAGACGGGTCACCTGCGCTGGTCTCGGTGGCCCCGGGGGTGGTCTGGGGGCTGAGGTGCTCGCGCACCATCTTCTGCAGCGAGCGCATGAAGACGGAGATGAGCCGGTCGATGTAGCTGGAGTTATAGCTGCAGGCGGACTTCAGGATCATCAGTGTCCCTGGGGAGCACACGGGAGAGAACAGGACACGCATTAATCTCTCATGGATAGAACGGCACTGGGGGCCTATTCTCTTCCCATCAAAACACACTTATTCCATTGCAAGGGAGACAAGGAGACGGAGAACTAAAGTAAACTTGGAACAGAAATTCATAGGAGAAGAGAAAAAAAACTGAGACATCTTTGCCATATTGAAGTGGGACACAGAAGAAAAGACTAACTAAACCTGAAGAGCAATGCTTGAGGGGATAGGGCAAAGGGTATAAAAAATGACATCCCCTCTACAGAGGCAGGATGAGGGACTGTGAGGCAGCTGAACGAGGGGTCCTCGGTCCTCTGAGAGCGTCTTAAGTGGAGGAACACAATGAGGCGACACTGAGCGAGGGGGCGGGGTGTGGGGTGTGGGGTGGGGGGGTCTGTATCCACATCCGTGCCTCCGGCTGCCCGCTCCGCCCTGGCCTCCGCTTATGACTTTGGAGGCGGCCTCGGCTTTTTGTCACGGTCGTTGTATTACAAGGACGTTTTATTCGGCGGGAGGGGAATTTAACCGAGTTAGCAAACGAGGGAGGGAGGGAACGACTGCCAGACAAGGAGGAAAACGGAGTAATGCCTTTCTTTGGGGACATGACTCGGGGGAGGGGACGGGGAGACAAATGTAAAAAGTCACCCTCGGTGAGACGCATACATCATCGCGGTGCGGCGTGTAACTCGAGCTTTCCGCCAGGGCTGCATCACGCCGCTTTTATTGACCAGCAGAGCCATTTTGGGGACGATATCAAATGGACGCGGATTTAGATTGTTACCCAATAGCTTTTTATCACCTTTTTATCCCCCCCCCCCCCCCCAGCCCCAACCCCCACCTCGCTTCAAAAGAAGAAGAAAAAAATCCACCACTTTCACGCAAGCTGAACAATCCTTTCCAGCTTAAAACACCCGTGCACTTTTAAAAGCTTTTTGAAGGGCTTTAAAAGCGAGCTCGCTGAGGAGAAAAAAAAATCTTTTCAAATTAGAAATCAATCTTCCTTTCGGTTTCCATAAAACAAGCCACGTTTGGGACTAAAGTTCAGCCGTTATGACATTCTTTATGGAGGTGGGGTGGGGTGGGGCGGGAGGTGGGGGTTGGTTGCGGGTTGCTGAGGCGAGGAGGCTGATGGGGAAATAAAAAGGTTACGTGCGCCCATTCGTCTCCGCCGCTGACAGACGGGGCTTACCGAAGAGCTGCGTGGGGTTGGCGCTGGTGGCCTTCTCGTAGTTGGTGAGGCCCTCGTAGATGACCTTGCCCACGGCGGCGTACAGACACTCCAGCTCCTCGTGCTTGGAAGCCACGTTGGAGGTGCCTAGGAGGGAAAAGAAAAGCGTGCGCAGACACACACACACACACACACACACACACACACACACACACACACACACACACACACACACACACACACACACACGAGAGTGAGTAGGGAATACCATGCCTAAATGTGCTTAAGACAGCCTCAATCCATTGTATCAGGTATGATAACTTGTACCAGGAAGACACTTCATGCAGTCGGTCTTCTTTCAGTGGTTACACTTTATTTGGATAGTCCTCTATAGATGCTCAGATTATGAACGAACTATTTGTTGAAACTGTTAATTACAGTTAAGGTTAGGGGTTGGTTAAGGTGATGTTCAGTGAACCATTAGAAAGACTGAAGGTGAATGTCAACGAATCATCTGTTAAGTCTCTGAAGGCGAACTATCCAAATAAAGTTTAATCCTTTCAGTAAAAGCTCAATGTAAAAAAAAACACTGTACTTCTAAATTGCTGGATCGCTTCAAAAAGGGCAGTCAAGAAAGCCACTTCTTATTTCAAACACACACACGCACGCACAATGCATCAGACAATCTCTTCCTGTTGTGGGACTCACTGGGCTCGGTGGGAAAGATGCTCATGAGCCGGGAGAGCAGCGAGTGGACGGCGCGCAGCACTTTGGTGTTGCTGCAGGTCATGCAGGCGGCGATGCCCCGCTGCAGGGGCTTGAAGTGGGACAGCACGCCCGCCGGCTGCAGCACCGTCAGCAGGAAGCAGAGGATCTCCAGCCCCGTGCAGATGTTGGAGAAGTTGGCCTGTGCCGGCTGCTCCTGGAGGACAGGACGAGCGGACGCAGGGAAAGGGTTAAAGCACAGAGGGTAAAAGCAAGTGTACAATGCTAGCTTGATCAAATTTTCAGATATATCCTTAATGACTGTACACATTATAAATCAAATGTAGTTTACCTAAATGCAACAGGGCTGTCATATAGTATAGTGATTGACATTGAAACTGTGCCAAAAACGCACAACAAATGTTTGCTAAATGCAAACCTGTACGTCTCACATACAAATAACTTAACAGCAAGACAGACAAGGATGAAAAATGTTTTCCTGAATGTGTCAATCCTAGTATTCTGCATCCTTTTCACTACATGCACTTGAAAGAGGGTGGTTCTCTGCAGGTATTTCCTTTGAGTTTTGATGAGGTTTCCATCAATCCATTATTTTTCTGTTTTGTTGACATGTCAGTTAATGAGAAATATGCTTCCTTTCTGACAGTCACAACAGTCCAAATACAGTCACGACACTGAAAATCCACAGAAAACAGTGGAGGAGGATGGAGGGGCCAGCTTGGCCCTCAGAGGCTGTCTACCAGCTCATCTCTGGACACGGACCCCTCACCAGAGCTTATCCACTGATCGCTAACACCTCCCCACGGCAACACGATAAGGTGCCTATCGGGTGATTTTGGGGCAGTGTCGCTTGTTTAGTGCGGATGAGAAGTTGAGGGGGGAGCGGGCAGTGCAGTCTCTCTGTCTGGGCCTAAGAGCTGCCCCTGCTGTTTATCAGACAGGTCCTCAATGCCAGAGCCCAACAAAGCTCCAAAAAAAAGAGGGGGACACAGATGTCCAGACAGACTTGTAAAGGCCAATACACACCAACAGACGCATACAGAATAAGACAGAAAGAACTGACTGAAAGAGCGGAGGAGAGAAATAGTGGAAGAAAGAGAGAGATGGAGAACGGAAGGGGGGGGGCTGCAGAGAGAGGGAGAAAATCATGAATCTGAGAAAGCTGCCTGCTGGGGCTGATAACCTTGTCTGGCCGTGGCCGGAGCGAATCTGGGCTCTCGCTGAATACTGCTAATGAGCTGATGCCTAATCCCACGTCCATCAAAATACACTGTGAGCCGCCACTGCCGACCAGCCGCAGCATTACAATTCAAATGGCAGGATTTGGAAGGCGGAGAGAGAGTGTGTGAGAGTGTGTGTGTGTGTGTGTGTGTGTGTAATTAAAATGCTATTAATGCACTTTATTATTTAATTGCTACTTCTAATTTAAAACGCCGCCATCAATTTTGCTATGTTCCTCTTGACTGTCCATAAATGTATCGTCAGTCGGAGTGAACGGCGGGGCTTAATTCGCTTAATCCTGACTGACCCCAGCCTGTGCATCAGTGGCGTATGTTTAAGAGCACTTCATTAGGCAGGATGGAAAGGGGACGCTTTTAGTGGAGGAGTGAACAATGGATGGATCACGGCCCTGAACAGAGAAGCAGACGACAGTAGCGGTGGTGGGGGTGGCGAGGGGATAGGGACGATGGAAGGGAGGATGGAGAGAGGGAGAAAAAAAAAAGAGAGCGAGAGACAGCCGAAGGCCGAGCGTGTCAGTTTGCGATTAAGAGGCGTGGGAGATGAGGCGTGCCGACGGCGTTTAGCACCTCCTGAAGGGGTGGGGGTGTGGGTGGGTGGGGGGCTTTTCAATCAGGCACTAAATCGGGTAACTCCCCCACCCCCAATGCTACAACCAGAAATCTTAAACCCCCACATCACCTGCAATGTGTGTGTGCGCGCCTGTGTGTGTGTGTGTGTGTGTGTGTGTGTGTGTGTGTGTCTGTCTTGAGGGACAGGTGGCCAGTCTGCTGCTGTAGGTATTACTAACACAGCCGAGATGACATCCAGAAAAAGCTCAACCTTATACGACAGAGACAGAGTGAGTGAGTGAGTGAGCAAGAGAGAGAGAGAGAGAGAGAGAGAGAGAGAGAGAGAGAGAGAAAAATAGACACAAAGGAAGAGGGCAAGAAAGAAAGAGAGAAAGAAAGAAAGAAAGAAGCCAGGGAGGGAAGAGTGAGAAAGAGGATATCGATTCTGCTAGGATCAAGACGGCCTTTTTGAGCGGCGAAGGGGAAAATATGAAGAGGGATTGCAAAATGACTTCACGAAAATGTGGGCCAGCCAACTATGCAAAAAAAAAAAAGAAAGGAAGAAAACAGAAGAGAAAACAGAAGAGAAAACATCCAGAAAACTTCTAAAACTTTGCAGAAAAAAAGAAACTGAGACACACACACACACACACACATTTTCCCGGGCTGGTGCCAGAGTTCAGCCGAAGACTCAGCGTAGCAACATGAGTAATTACTCCAGAGCTAATGAAACTAGCCTGTGAAGCTCAGCCCAGTACAAGGATGCTTAAAGACACCCCGCACACAATTAACCTGGCACTACCTCCCAAATACAATTCCTTCCCTAGAAGAAGCTACATGGACGGGAAGAGACAGAGGCACACAATTAACCCAGAAAGTGGAATAACAACTTGAAGACCTGAGTCAAACTTCTGGCTTCATGTCTCCACGACGACTTATTTTTTCTCTGCCTTGTTGCGTGCTTTAGTGAGATGAGAGAGTGGGATAACTTTTCCATCAGTGCTTTACCACGGCTTCCTGTTAATGAGGTGCCTATGGAGCTGCTAGCAAATTAGCATATTGCACACTGCTGAGGTCGGCTAAAGCTGCAGGCAGCTAATGGAGGAGAAGTAGCAGTTGGCTAACTTTATGTTTATCACAGGACGTAATGAGATACTTCAATCCCTCACGGACTGAGATAAGTATTGTGCGGCCCATGTGGGAAACCTACAACTGAATCGTTGGTTTTAAGGACTGGTCTGAAGGTCATGCTGCTAGTTAGTAAGTGAACTAAAAGAGGAAAGACAACAGGATGTGATATCGTATGGGGGGGGGGTTGGGGGGGCAAAACGTACCACGGTCATGAGGAGCTTGTCGAACCACTGCAGTTTGAGCTCCGCACGCGGCCACATGTCTGGTCGCAGAGCGGTCTTCATCAGGCTCACACAGCGGCGCGAGAGCAGCTCACCGGGGGAGCCCTGCACGTTCGCACTGTCGTTCACCTGCGGGGGACATCACACACACACACACACAAAAAGAAGCACACAGACATACACACACAGAGGTCATTGCTATTCTTCCACAGACACATATACAAATGCCAGCAGTGTTTAGTTTCAGTTACTTGTGGATATGGCCGGGCTATTCTGTTGTGATGGTTTTGCCATAGACAGCTTTGACAGATTAAGGTCTGCTTTTCCAGACAGCGGACCAAAATCCGGGGCTGGAAGCACACTCTGCTGTCTGAGTGGAAGCCGTCCAAAACTCGGCAACAAAAAAAAAAACAATAACACGGGCCAGCTCTGGGCTAGACGGGTTCTGGGTCCAAAATACTCAGCATTCAGAGTCACAACCCACAACCCGCGCTAGAAAATAAACAGAAAAACAAAGCAAAACCACACCATAGGGTTTGCAGTGGTAAGTCAGCCGTACAGACCTGCACAGGACAGTGCTGGGCCATTCTGGCCAAACCATTTATGTCGGTTCCCACAGTGAGGGAGCGGTAAGTTATAATTACAAAAAGCAGAGGATGGTTGTTACCATGCGGGAAAAGTCAGTCAGAAGTGTGTGTATGTGTGTGTGTGTGTGGGGGGGGGGGGTCGGGGTCAGGGGGGTTGCATGCTGGGGTTACCTGGCAAGCGATGCGGATGAGGAAGTTGACGACTGTGTCCGTGTGCTGCTTGTCCACGGGCTTGGTGAGGAGAGTTTCGGCGCCGGGCACGGATTGGCTGCGGCCGAAGACCTGTAGATGGAGACGAAGGCGAAGACCGAGACATGCGGTGAGACGGGTACATGTCGTACACGACACACAAACATATGAAATAAATAAACATACGCATTTCTACTGGCAGAGCCTGATAAAGGGAGATGTTTTATCATGCAGAGACACACTACTGTCCTGATCATGCAGTTGCAGAGTGACTCACTATATAAACAGCCATTTATGCCTTAGCGAGATACATCCTGAATACATATGAACCAGTACGGCAAAGCATGGCATTTCAATGAGGCCAACTCGGTTCAGTGGACTGGGTTACTGCAGACGTTTTCGGTGAAGCATATGATGGGACTAAGGAAGGACACTCCAAAGCACATTGTGGACGTACCGCCCCAACAGCAGCGCCGGTGGCCGTACGGAAGCGCTTGACGTCCTGCCCGGCGTCCAGGGACGCAGCCCTCTTTACACCGCTTCCTCCTGGGGTGGCGCTCTCACCAGTGGTCACCGTATCAGCCTCCGCTTCTGGCTGTAAACACACACACACACACACACACACAGTTAATATCAGAAAGATAGCATCAGCTTCGAACACACAGTGTCTTTTGGTCAGACAATAACATTGGAATGGTTGGTAGTCTCATCTGAAGAGAAGGACCCCCAAAATAGACTAAAATGATTCCAAAATAAGAGCCCCCTTGGTTCCACCACCCGACACCACCCCCCCACCTCCCCTCTGGTCAGTGGGAGCTCTGACCTGCTGGTCCTTGATGCGCTGCAGCTCCCACTTGATGACCACCTCGGCCAGGTCGACAGCCAGCTTGCGCTGCTCGATGGTCACACTGGGGGTGAAGCCCAGCCTCTGCATGGCACTGATCATGTGCTGCACCAGGTGGTGCCTCACCGGGTAGTACACCTGTAGGCAGAACCACAGACATCCATCAATCAATCAATCAATCAATCAATCAATCAATCACTCACTCAATTTGTTTATTTGATCAAGAGGGACAGTGTACAGTACAGTACATGTTACATGGATGTGAACACAGACCTAATTGGATAAGTGATCCTCGTAACAAGCATGCTGATCAGACATCAGTGACTGAAGGCAAGAAGCCAACAATTTTTAACCAGGTCTTTCCATGACTATTAACAACCATCCATCTCTTTGTTAAACGATGCAAGATTTTTAAGCACGTACTGTCTGTGAAATCAGTTAAAGCTGACAGACATCTGTGAGATTAAAACAACGTAGTCTAATAAATGTAAGAAGGGATCGTTTCGTCCTTCATCAGTCATGGATCCTTACAATCTCGGTTCTGTAAACCTTCCAAAATTCTCTCTTTTGGAATGTCCAATCTTGTACCTTATTATCTATGCTTAGTTTGGAGATCCTCTCATTAAGAGCAAGACCGTACGCACTGTTCTCATCAACCTTCAATGGGACACCATAAAACCCGACCCTTCCCTGAGAGACAATGGAGAGGCATAGAAGAGAGAGGGGGAAAAAGACCAAAACGTGGAGGAGGAGGAAGAGGAGGAACGGACCCTGAAGTGCTGAACGATGAGGTGGAGGATGTGCACTAGCTGGGGCACGGTGTGGCCCTCCTCCACGATGATCTTGCGGGTCCAGTGTGTGAGCATCTGGTGGCCGTCCTCCATGCGCGCCGGCACGGCCGGGGTGAGGATGGCCATGGCCTGGCGCACGATGGAGCGCGCCTCCATGGTGTGGGCCTTCAGCAGGCTGTGGAAGACCTGCAGGGACATTATGGTTACAGTGGTGCGAAATAAAGGAACCTTTCACACCATGGTTTATGCTCATATTTCAAAACAAAGCTTTAGAACTTCGGGACTTTAGAAACTAGACGTGAAGCCCTACGCTTAATAACATGTCAGCAAAACCTAAACTAAAACGGAAACACCTCAAAAAAAAAGAAAAAAATTCTGTACTATTCAACCAGTGCCTCCACCCACACCCGCATCAGGGTTCACAGGTCAACTGCTCTGTGTCCTCACCTGCAGCACGATCTTCTTGTGGATGGCGAACTTGGCGATGATGTGCGCGAGCAGCAGGTGGCCGCTGTACTTGCAGGCGGGGTCGACGCAGGCCTTGGGCAGCAGGCAGGGCCAGGCGAAGGTCATGAGGCGCCGCAGCTTGCTGTTGCGGCTCTTGTTGTTGTCGTGGATGTGGTGCGGCGCGTGCTCCACCAGCAGCGTGGAGAACTGCAGCAGCTGGATGCGCAGCGAGTCCAGCAGGTCCGCCTGCTTCTCCGGGTCCAGGACCTAGAAGGAAGAAGAGGAAGAGGAGGAGAGGATGAGAGGATGAGAGGAGCGCAGGACAGAAGGAGAGACATAGATTCATTTTGACCTACAACTCTACGGTCAAGAGGAGAACTTGATATTTGGCAATGACGACGCTGTATCACCTGGAAGTATTGGCGGGGGTCATGACAACATTTCACACACTGGGTTTTTTTAAAGAACTGAGACATTCTGTATACATTCACTAACCAACAATAGTCATAGCATAGTTATGGCATTAGGAACTCAGCCTTGGTTAGTTGGAGGGCCTAAAGGGCCATCAGAAGAATACTAGAAAAATGGTGGATGGATGGACACTTGCACAGTGATGACCATAAGCCACATGTCATGCTAGGCTGTGGCCTCTAATCCTATGGTTGAACAGGTAGAGGAAGCGCCTGCCAAGCCACAGCCATTGGGCTGTAACCACAAGGGTGCAAAGCCTCTACCGCAGAATCCGCCCTCACTCTATTGCGAGTCGGTCACATAACCGGCCTCAATGGAGTCCCTTCAAATCTGCCATTCACATAGTGACAAAAGCCAAGCCACAGGCAGCAGACAAAAGAGACGTATTGTGGCTAATCCTCATAGTGTACCCTCCACCCGCGCCTCCATCCACTCCACTCCACTGAGAGCCCTCGGCGTTAGGGAGCAGGGGCGTGGGGTTTCCATCACAGCTAATCAGTGCGGGAAAAAGGAGGAGGAGGAGGAGGAGAATCGATCCGGGGTGAGGAAGGGAGACAAACGAGGGGCCGTCAATAGCGGCGTTTGTCAATGCTCTAATCCCATTCTCTTAAGGGTGGGGAGCCCAAGACGCACGGCAAACAACAAACACGTTGACCTTTCTGGGCAAGACTGTGACATTTCAAGGATCCGGCACGCTTGCACACACACACACACACACACACACACAAACAGACACAGACACTTCACTCCGGCTTGACAAATGAGCACTTTGATGAGAAGGGAGTGACAGCTGCGCCTGAAGGGGAAGAGAGATTGGAGGAGAGAGGGGGAGGGGAAGTGGAGGGGGTTGATGTATGAGGCGGCGGGGTGGGGTGGGGCGGGCCGGGGCGGGGAGGGCTCGGTTACCTTGGTGATGAAAACACTGGTGATGCTCTCGGGGTTGTCGCCTTCTGGGTTGGGCGGGCCCAGGAGCGGTTCGCCCTCGCCCTTCTCGAAGCTGTGGAGGAAGGCCGGGTTCAGGATGTGCTGCAGAACCTGCAGGGAAGACACAGGAAGGGAACGTGTTTTTAGAAAGGCCTTCATTTTACACCAAAGGAATCAGCGCCTTATAAAGGTGCATGGGCGCAAACAAACAATCGATGAGGATCAGCTATACATTCACACTGTACAGATTAAATGCATGAAAGGCTTCTGCTGGTGTTTTTCACAAAAACTCATTCTGATCCTAAATTATCAGATATAAAATGTAGAAGTCTATTTATAGACAGGCTTCAATTATACGGCTATGTCACACACTCACGTCCCATATCACACCCACCTCTGTCACACTAAGATGCTATCCAGACATGAAAACCTAATTTGCCACTAATCTGAACAGTAACACATTCATACTCACACCTTATTATATACTGGTTTAATAGGTCACCGTTAGGCTATTTATGAGTGGTCTATATGCGCTGGAAGGAAGCAACTAATGAGGCTAAATACAGTGACATATGAATGGTCTCTAAGTATGCAACATATTTTTAGTGCACAGAATATAGTCCTCCATGCCCATGTGTTCACTGAATATATAATATACTGTCACACATATTTGTTCTAGTATACCCACAGCAAAACACACACAGACACACAGACACACAGACACACAGACACACAGACACACAGACACACAGACACACAGACACACAGACACACAGACACACAGACACACAGACACACAGACACACACGGGTTGTACACGCCACAGCGTGTAGAGGACATGGTTGCGCGCCTAAGCAAAGGAATATATAAGAGTGACTAGACTTGTCACAGCGAGGCGTTCATTCATCAGTTTCACCTAGCCGGCCCCCATGCATCATCCACAGCGCCGCGGCACTCCAGCAGCATCTGGCAGGATGAAGCCATTAAGAAGCAGTGACAGAGAGAGAGAGAGAGAGAGACAGAGAGAGAGAGAGAGAGAGAGAGAGAGAGAGAGAGAGAGAGGGAGAGGGAGGGTAATGGAGAGGGAGAGAAAAGGAGAGACACGGAGAGGGAGGAAAGGGTAATGGAGAGGGAGAGAAAAGGAGAGACACGGAGAGGGGAAGAGAGCGAGAGAGGTAGAGAGAGACAAAGAGAGGGAAAGAGAGACAGGGTGAGAGAGAAAGAGGGTGAGATAGAGAAAAAGAGGAATAATATGCAGGAAGTGAGTGAGATAGTGTGTAGTGTGTAGAGGGTGAAGAGAGACAGAGGGGAAGCGTTTGGGAGGGAGTCTCGCACAGCCGGTACCCAAGGGGTGGGGCACCTGTTTACGGCGTGTGGCAGACTCCTGGATATCCATCACAGCTGACACCGGCAGCTCGTTATGCTAATGCCAGTGCGCTAGCAGCTAAGCTCTCCTCTGGCCTGGCCACTGGGCAGAGCAGGGATGAGCAGAGACACAACAACAACAACAACAACAGTGAGCGGTGACACAGGACAACACATTGGAGATGACGGCTCGAACGAGAGAGAGAGAGAGGGGGGGAGGGGGGGGGGGGGAGAGAAAGCTCAAGAAACATTTTGGACCTGGAACGTGTACGGGAGTGGAAGACGCCAGCAGTCTTTTGACACAGCTGCTAAAGTGGGAATTAGTTAGGAAGTGAAAAAGTGGCGCGTGGTGACGTGCGGTGAGACAGGCCTTGAAGGGAACATTTGTCTGCATCTATTATCACCCGAATTTACTTTGCAACACGTGGCTGCAACAACACACACACACACACACACACACACACACACACACACACACACACACACACACACACACACACACACACACACACACACACACACACACACACACACACACACACACACACACACACACACACACAGCCAAAGATCTCACTGTTGCAAGAAATGTCTTTTACGCCAGGCTTCTTGGAACTTTCACACAGTTGCTAGGGAACTGGCGAGTTTGTAAAGGGCTTTTATTCATCCACTCTCTTCCCTCTACCCTTCCACAGTAAACCTCAGAGGGTTTACTGTGCCACAAGAAAATCTCCTCCATTATTTTACCTTCAGACTTGTGAGGGATTGCAGCAGAGACGCATGTCACTGGCCTCATAACAAAGGCTGCAATTTGGCCGTTCTTTCTCCTCTTTGTCTCCACAGCTCCTCATTATTTGCAGAGAGTATTTCCATTTTCAAAGTTGGCACCCTCTCTGTATATGTGTGTGTCTATTTGTGTGTGTGTGTGTGTGTGACAGTGTGAATGTCTATTTGTGTGTGTGTGTGTGAGAGAGAGTGTGAGTATCTATCCGGGTGTGTGTGTGTGTGTGTGTGAGTATCTATCCGGGTGTGTGTGTGTGTGTGTGTATGCATGTCCATCCCTGAGGTGATGTGTCGCTGTTCTGCCTCCAGGTGCGTGCATCTCCATTATCCCCATCCCTCTTAACAAGCTTCCTTCGTCTCCTTCCTTCAGTGAGGCTATCCATTAGCAATAGCACTCTGAGCAGCGATCAGGAGCATTAACCATTATCTATTACGCCTGAGGCAAACCTCCCAACCACAGCACTCACCACCACACACACACACACACACACACACACACACACACACACCTGCCAAAAATACACATTATGCTAAAGAGCCCAGCTGCTAAAGCTCATGGGAGCAGAGACAATCTTCACGTGTATTCAGACCACGTCTCCAGCTGTCTGCTCTTTCCATGTAGTAAGAGGAGATACGCATTGTCCCCGGTTTAACATGTTGAGAATCGCATAGAGCCGGTTGGCAATCTCTCGAGGATGTCGAATGATGGCCTGGCGCTGGCAACAGCAAGTTTCTTGAGTTACAGCCTTCCTGCCGCAGGGGGTGAGGGGTGGGGTGTGTGTGTGTGTGTGTGTGTGTGGGGGGGGGGGGGGGGGGGCTTTTGTGAGGAGCCGTTTGGGTCAATTAGCGGGGTGCCAGCGGGGGCCCGGCACACGGCGCCGGCATCTGCTCCAGGCCAGGGCGGCGCGGCGGATTAAGCGGAGAAATAATGACGGTGCCACGCTGAGCCCTTGACATGCCGAACACCCGAAACGCTTCAGCTAGCAGTGGGGGACCAGATGATGAGATTCTAACACTGGCAGGCAACGGAAACAAATTGGTCATCTTTTTATTATTTCAAAAAGAAATAAAAAATAAAAAAAAAACAGCATTCATGGCATTGAATGATGAACATATGGGTTTTGCTTTGACGCAAAACCCAATTTCGGTTCTTAGGGAGTAAGATGGAGATGGATCTGTGGAGGGTGCTGAGTGGAGAAGAGGGCCTCTGAGCTGTGACTGAGGGGGTCAGCTCATCCCTGAGAGGTCGGCTGAGTGCCAGGACCAGACTACAGGCATGTGGGTGTGTGCTTGCATACTTATTCAACAGCCGATTAGGAGCCCATCGCCACTGAAGTGTGACTGCAACATGCTCCAAACCACGCCCTACTCTTTATTTACTCACCACCACACACACACACACACACACACACACACACACACACACACACACTTGCTTGTCACACAAATTGTCATATTCGCTATAAATAACTGCAAGATAATGGAAGATTCACATCCTAGAATAACAAATAATAGAAAATATGATGGCAAAGTCCAGTCCTCTACTAACTCTACTAGCAATATTGTAACCGCTCTATACAACTGTGTAGCAGACCAGAGAGCACCTCACCTTGGCCTTGAGCTCGTCGCCGAAATGCGGGTCGTTGAACTCGACAAAGCGGAAGAAGAGCGCACGTTTGTGGGCGATGCTGTAGTTCTTGGGGATCTCATCCTCCATGTACTCCTTCAGGAAGGTCATGTTGCAGAGGAAGCGGCCGGTGAAGGCCCGCAGCAGCTGGAAGAGCAGCTCGATCTCGGAGTAGTTACGCCTGGCACAGGAAGGAATGAGTCAGTGAGCGTGCTCAACATCGATAAACGCTAAAAGCCAAAGCGTGGTTTTTGACTGGATACAGGTATCGACTTGACACTGGACATGACCACACATTAGCATAGCCAACCGTCAGTACTTGGCTGACCAATCCAACGGTCAAACACAAAAAGAGCATATTAGCTTAGCATCACAGGGAATATTAGGATGATATTTTGGCAGTTCTTAAAATGTAAATTAACTGAAGATTTCTTTCAAAAGCCAAAAAGAAAAAAGACAATCTCTAAATCTGTAACTTTCTCAATGCTCCATCCAACTTAATGTAAACAGACTGGCCACACCATTTGCACCAAACATGCACGGTTGGGGGGGGGGGGGGGGGGGGGGTGTACTTACTTGCAGTAGCTGAGGAGGCAGAAGGCCAGCAGCTTGGGCTCCTTCCAGTTGGTGGAGGCCATGTTGTCTTTGCGGTGGCGCTCCTGGAAGGCCTCACTCACCCAGACGCGCCTCAGTTGGCTCACCAGCGAGTGCTGCCCCGCCAGCCAGCCCTCGTCGTTCTTCACGATGATGCTGATGATCTGAGAGGACGAGGGGGGACAGTTCAAGAACTCCTCTCTGACATGAAAATCCTTCCCTCCCATATCGTCTTAATAGATGCATTAAGATCAAATACGTTGAACAAATCTGATGTTCCTAACAGTTTCAAATGGGACCTAGGCTCTTTCTATGATGTGGTCACCTTGATGGCCTGGAACTGCAGGTCGAGGCGGGCGGTGCTGGTAGATGGTGAACCGGGGCGTACAGTGGGTGCAGTGCCTGGAGGCACCAGCAGGGGGACGAAGCGGCTGGGGTTGGAGGCCAGCACGTCGCGCAGGGGCTTGGCATCTTTGTGCTTCAGGAAGCTCTGCGGGGGGGGGGGGGGGGGGGGGGGTGGTCAGATGAGGTGGACGTGTTATTGTCGAGACATCACCGCCGATCTCAGCGAACTAGACATTGATCCCAATTTAATTCCTTTGTAAGTGCTTGTAACTGGTAAAAGGTGAGCCACTGAAACCTCAAGAGAGAGAGATTGTTGGTCAGATATACTACCATGAACATGCGACTCCACTGCGGGTCGTTGAGGGTGGCCTCCATCATGAAGAGCTCCACTGTCTGAGAGGGGTGGCGCGTCAGGAACTTGATGAGGGGCTCTCTGAAGGGACTGCCCGCCTGACAACACACCAAGACACAGTCAAGGTCACACACACACACACACACACACACACACACACACACACACACACACACACACACACGAATTCATGCATGCATGTACATAGAACACACAACATCTAGCCTCTGTGAACGACCTTCAGCACAACGAAGAGTATCTACACAGCAAGCTAGCCAGTAATGAAATTGTGATTGACATGGGGGGGGGGGATTGTGCTGCCTACCACTATCAATACTAATCATATGGACACACCAGTGGCTTAGAATCAGGAAGACAGAGAGGTAGCAGATAACAGTACTGCAGTGGACAAAGGGGATGGTGGTGTCTGCTTCTATCAATACTAATCATTATAACCCAGCAGGGGCTTAGAACCAGTGAGACAGTAACGCAGGTGTACCTCTATGAGCATGGCTCTCTCCGTCTTCATCACCACCTCCAGCAGAGGCTTGACCAGCGTCTGCGGGGCGGCTGGGATCAGGTGGAAGAGGTTGATGATGGCCGAACAGATCTTCATCTCCTAGAGGGGGGGAGGAGGTGGAGAAGGGTTAGCCAAGCTGCAGAGGAGTACACCGTGGTTTGGTCTGCCTTAACTGCACACCGGACCAAGGTTAGTTCAGGGATAAAAGATGGGAAATGTTAAGAGGCGGGTAACGCCACGACTGCTCTCATCATAGACTCCTGTTAACTCTGTCTGTAAATTACAAACAAAATGGAGTTAAGACAGTCGGAACTCACTCGCACCATGGGTTACGGAAAGCAAGCTGGGTTCAAAACTGCATTCAGTAAAAATGAGGCAAAATCACCACTGGTGGCCACTTGTTATTACCAATAAAACGGCAGTAGACAAGATTAAATGAACACACACACCACATTGCACTTAAATCTTCCTCAACCAACACAAGAAGAGAGGAGGGGGGGGGGGGTTAGGGAGAGGAAGGGGTCCTTCCTCAGGATGAGGAGGAGCACCAGAATCCAACACACCACTAGACAGACAACACAGAGACTACAGAGCACTCCACTCCACTAGAACCACCATCACTATCACCATCACCACCACACCACAGCCGGAACCGACAGAGTGCTGCCGGCTGGCTCGCTCGCTCACCTCTGCCCCCTCCAATGCAGGCTGCGCCAGGGAACGGAGACAACGGAGAGTGGGGATTAGAGAGAGGCAGGAGGACGCATGAAAGGGGGGGTACAGTGTTATTGGGGAGTCCAAGGTGTAAACTCTATTAAATTGTGTGTAAAACAACGACTATTCAGAATTCATGTGTAAATGAGACTACATAAAACGTCTAACCCAGGGGGAAAAAATGCAATAAAATGATAACTGTTTTTTTTGCAAATGCTGATTAGTGCAGGTGGACATTTTGAAACATCTATCCGAGGTGTTGACGCCCCCTCGACCGCGATCGTGATGTGATTTGCTCGAGGAGTGCCAACAGCAGTATTATCATGCCCATTATCATGCCCATTGTCTCATTATTTTCTCTGAAAAGCGTCAGGAAGAAAAGGAGAAGTAATTCTGCCTTCGCCTCATTATGCCGTCCTTGCGTTAGTGGTGGTCGAAGCCCTTCCCCCTTGACCCCCCCCCCCCTCGCGTCTCCCAACTTCAATGTCGGCAGCTGTCATCTGTCAGCGGAGCGGCGAATTTACGAGCGCTAGTCGTGGAGGGCCAATTTGCACGCAGTTACAAGGAAGAAAGGAAGCAAAGACAACAGAAAGAAAAGAGGCAGAGAGTGAGAGAGAGGCAGGGAGAGAGAGGCAGGGAGTGAGAGAGGCAGAGAGAGAGGCAGAGAAAGAAAGAGGGAAAGAGAGAGAATAGAAAGAACAGACGGAGGAAGAACGACTACATTCGGCAGAAGGAGACAGTGAACGCTTTCCGCCTCACCTTTTCTTTTCTCCACAAGGTTATCTGTCCACGAGATAACGAGCATCCCACTCACCCAAGGCTCGTTACCAAGCCGACCTCGGGAGGCTGGCGCCTAATTAATCATTGATTGTAATATGGCCGCATACAACTTCACACCTCACGCTCGAGAACCAACACACACACACACTGTCGGACATACTAACAGACTGACACACACACACACACACACACACACACACACACACACACACACACACACACACACACACACACGCGCTGTCGTCGTGTCGAAAACACCAAGAGGAGGGCTATGTACCCGTGGCTACGCGTCACATTTTGAAGCTATAGTGTGGGGACATTCCAGAGCCCTCGCTGATGAGGGAATGGGGGAGGGCGAAACTGCACCTGTTACCAAAACTGATTCTTGTCCTTGAGCCTTCTACCTGAGGGAGACGTCTGGAGATGAGCTTTTTTACCAGTGTCAGCACACTCTCTGATGAGGTTCTCAAATCTCTCTCTCACACACACACACACACTCCCCTTGTGTGTCCCCCACTGTCGCCCTCTACTGACGGCCCCCCCCCGGTGATGGCGCTCATACTCACACTGCCGTCGCTCCGCTGGCCTCCTTTGTGGGTGATCACCACCACCTCCATCCACTTCCTCAGGTGTTGCTGCACGGAGAGGAGACCGAGAAACAGAGGAGGTGTGAGAGGAACACACACACACACACACACACACACACACACACACACACACACACACACACACACACACACACACACACACACACACACACACACACACACACACACACACACACACACACACACACACACACACACACAATTGCTAGTCTCATGGAGAAACAGCAGGTTGTTTACTGTACTGTGGTCACTTGCTGAGGGGAAATAACAGAATAAAGCAAGAGGTCTAAAGACGGGTCAATGACAAAAGATTCCTGCTGGACTGGCGAGGTCCCGGGACTAGAGAACAGAGACGGACTCACCATCATCTGATCACAGAACTTGTCGTTGAAGGAGTTGGGGAAGAGGCGCGTGACGGAGGTGAGCCGGTTGACCACGTTGAGGGTGAGGCTGCGGTAGTCGCCCAGCATCATCAGCAGGGGGCGCATGTGAGTGTGGATCTGATCCACCTCGATGGTGGCGCCCTCCAGGAACTACACACACAAACACACATGGGAATACATTTAGACAACCACACCGAAGAGCAGAGATCTTCCACCAGTACACCCCCCACCCCCCTCCGTGTCGACGGGACAGCTTTGGCCTGTCGGGCCCCTGAGCTGTGGGGCGGATCCTGGCCCCCGTGTGTCTCCATTAGGTACAGAGGGGGTTAGGGAGGTTGGGGGGGGGGCTCTTGTGGCGGGCTGCTAGCTGCGCATGATGCATGGCGCCCACATTCATTTTACTCTCAGCCTCGCTCCGCACCACACTCCATCCTGTATCGATTTTCCCTGGCAGAAGTCATTAGTGATAGCAGGGCAGAGATGGGGGGGGTGAGTGGGGAGAGAGAGAGCGAGAATGAAGGAGATGGTGGGAGGGAAGGGGTATTTTAGGTCAACCTTTCTCATGCAGGCCTCTCCGGCCTCCTGCAGCTCGCTGTTGGTGGAGTTGAGGGCCTTGAAGAGGGCAGCAATGATCTTCTCTCGCGACTGAGGGAGGTAATTACACGCCGCCAGAGCATCTGCACGGAGAGGAAAGAGGAGAGTCAATCTGCGCCTTTGTTTCATTTATTTATTTAAAAACATCACTTACATCACCACTGACAAATCAAGGTGCATTAAACACACATGACCCTCTCAGTAGCACACATATATTGTAGTATGAGAGAGAGTGTGTGTGTGTTTGTGTGTGTAACATCTATGCAAGTGTGTGTACTAACTTAGTGCTGCGATGCGCAGTGGCACCAGGGAGGGCAGGCTCTTGTAGCAGGGAAGCTTCATCAGGGAGGCGTCCTCAGACTCGCACAGATTCAGCAGCTAGCGGGAACACAGGCACACACACACAGCACAGTGAGCCACGAACACAGGCGCGCACACACACACACACACACACACACACACGGCTAATTTACAGGCAGCAGATACCGGAAACATCCAATAGAGGAGAATTCAGTTACCTCTGCAGCCTTAACAAATGAGACCTGAACTTCAAGCTTAAATGGAATGATCAATAAACATGCTTCCCTAATGTAGTCGGACACCAGCCGAAACGGATTCAGACAGTTTAGTGTTACACAGCTTCAAACTAGGATCACTACCTCAAGAGGTACCCTGCCTCTGATAACAACCATGCCTACTTTCGAACTCATTCAGACCAGTTCATTGGTCCTTCATTGGTTTCCACCACAGGAAATGACAGAAAACACCCCAAAACTCCCCTTCATTCCATTTACGCCTATTATCAATATGCTCATCAGGTTATGCTAAAAGCCATAACAAAGAATTAAAGGTAAATATTACAATATTACAATAATCCTCAATAACAAACATTCCTGCAAAATAATAAATAATAATTGCATATACTAAATATTGCAATTGCAAGGCATACAAAATGCCAGTAACAACTATGCGCATTGATACCTGGTAGGTATGCTCTGGTAAGACTGAATACTTCTTTTCCCAAACACTCAGTGAGAGTTAGTAACAGGTTTGTTGTGCATCAAAGGCTCTGAAATGGGGGCCCCACCTCTGTGTAGAAGACCTTGTGCTCCATGACGTTGAGGTCCATGGTGAAGAGGCGTGGCTGCAGGGTGGTGCAGAAGGTGTTGCCCTCCATCAGGCCGATCTGGGCGTTGGCCGGCTGGTGCCGCAGCAGGTGCTTCTTGGGGGGCACCATGTCCTGCAGGACCTGGGGGGGGGAGGAATCATGCCATGCCATAAGATACTGAACTAAAAGTACACAGCTTCTTAAGTCTAGCGTTGCTTTGCGCTAGCTTGTCAGTGTTCAGGGCTTGCCGAATCGATAGTCACGGGACAATCACATTTTCCCATCGGGCTACCAACATGTAAAACCCTGTCCGACGGGCTGTCAGAAATTATCACTCAAGTGAAAAATAATTCCCTCTTGTATTCTGCTTTCTTGACTTCCGAGTTGTTGATTCATGGCGGTTTGTCCTCTCTGAAGAGTACTGCTTTTTCAAATCATTTTCGTCTGAATAATTTCAGGCAACGAAAATCAGAAGAATGCTGGCCAAAGGGCTGCCAGGCATTTCCCAATTTTGCAATCCCTGGTGTTTTAAAATGTATTTAAATATTAAATGTGATGTATAGGAATGGATTCTGATAAAAGTTAACAGTCGTGCCTACAGTTTGGCCCATCCTAACTAAATGTTCACTACCGATCCTCGGCATCTGAATCCTTACTGGAGTCATATATAATTCATTGTTATCTGATCTCAGGTTAAAACACCTCATGTTTTCCACGAAACTGTTAAATGTTCTGTGATTAATTGAAACAAAAGAACCACAATCCAAACTTCGAGCTCAATTGTTCTCTTAAGATTTTTTTTAAAGGATTAAGACTTTTTCCTATCTGTGGTGCCCAAGCGATGCTTTTATCTGGAAGACCATTACTGACGTCTCAAAATTGCTTTTGTTCAATTACCATGTCAGGAGAGTTTCCCTGAAAAGAAAATGACTTGGCATTAGACAGCGCTGGGACTATCCTCAAAACATTAGGTGATGTTTTGACACAATCCCCTGAGCACTTATTAGCACACAGGGATCTGAGAAATGTACTGTCCGTTAGGTGCCACTGGGATCTCACACAAACAAAAACACACACACACAGGCATTAAGTCAAACAAGCACATACACAAACACACATACAAACTCATTCAAACGTACAACACCACACACTGACAGAAGTGCGCTCTCACACACGCACACTGACAGAAGTGCGCTCTCACACACACACACACACACACCTCCTTGTGGGGCTCCATGATGACGGTAACGCTCTTGCCGGTGACCTGGGCAAGCACCTGCAGAGAGTGCATGGCCTGCTTGCGCACGGTGGAGTTGGGCGACGTGACCTCGCGCACCAGGTCGTGGGTCACCATGTGGAAGCTCTTGTCCTGGGCGCTGAGCAGCTCCTCGGTCTTCTCCTCGTCCTTCAGCGGTGTGGCACAGCGTACGAGCAGCTGCTCCAGCGTCGTCTTCGCCATGGCAACCGCACCGTTAGACACCTGCGAGAAGAGGGAGTGATAGAGGAACATGGACTTTACATGCATTTCCTCTCGATTCCCTACTGGGAACTGTGATTATGTAGTATGAACCTGAACTAGATAGTCAGCAATTGAGCATTTGAATTACAATTGTGTACAATTATATCTCTTTTCAAGAACAATGCAAGACTAACTACTTGCAACTTCTCTTAAAAGTTAACAGATATTACATTTACACATACTACAATTTCCTGTATGATTTGTTCAGAAAAAGACATCAGTGAAAGGAGCTGTATGAAAATGTATAGCTATAGTGCGTATTAAGGGACCACTGCCACACCACGTTTTTGTGGTCCAGAGTGATTGGTCAGAGCTCACTCATAGCAAAAGCAGCCAACCCAATAGCGCGAGCGCACACACACCATTTCTAAATGAGCCATAAGTTCCCTGTGACAAGCCATCAAGACAGTCCTTTGACAGTTCATTTCTACTAATCAAGAGTGATGGATAAAGGGTGACACTTCATGTGTAACACATCAGGCCCAGGCATAACTCAGGCAAAGACAGAGCAGCCAGGGACGGGAAAATAACATTTCCCACTTTGGTGTGCCGATTTACATTTAGATGTGCTGAGCTTCTCTACACCTTCAGTTTCTGTACGAGGGATTTCCTCCTCCCCATGCACCCCCCCACCCACATTTAAAAACAAAATTCTCAAAGTGCGGACTGTGCATGCTGTCTGGGTTGAGGTTCATGTTGGGTTGGCTCGTACCTCTCCTGTGAGGTCCATCATGACGAAGAGCAGGGCCTTGAGGAAGGTGAGCTGGTTCTGGAGGACCCAGATAAGAGGTAGGCGCTCCATGAGGAACTTGATGGAGACCACGCCGCCCAGCTTGGCGTACCAGGCCTGCTCGTAGCAGCAGGCACACAGGCGCTCCACGATGTAGGAGAACAGGGGCAGCTGGCAGGCCTGGGGGGGGAGGGGTAGAGAATGGGAAGAATATCACTCAGGTCTGCCCCATTTACAGTACACACAAACACTTCATCAACTAAATACTCCTGGGACTGATTTCTCGAGGGACTACAGAATGCACATATGATACAGTTTATGACTAATTACGATATAATTATAACAAAGTTAACCATTTTACTGTTTTGAATAAAATACAAGTTATCACCATCCAACCACCACACTTCTTTAAAATTTGATAGTTCAATTTGCAAGTTTTGAAAGAAAGCAAATCTGAATGACTGGGAAAAGGCCTTGAAGGGACGTCACACTTGTCTAGGCAGCAGCCCCAAAACAAACACAGCGCCCCCTACAGGCAAACCTAGGCAGCGCCCTCCTCTCACCCTCTCCTTGGAGCCCAGGATGATGCTGGCCACGTCGAAGATGACGGCCAGCGCCACCTCGCCGATCTTGCACAGCTCCTTCTCCTCGTAGGCCATGCAGATGGCGATGGCGTCGATGAGCACTAGCGGGTCCATGCCTTTGGAGCCGTTCTCCTCGCTGTGGAACATGGCCGTGCTGGGCTGGCTCCCCAGCTGGTAGCACGGCAACAGAAAAGGGCCTGGGGGGGGAGGAGAGAGGGGAGCGGAAAGAAGACAAAAAAACTGAATCCAGATCAGTGGAGAATGAGTGCAGAGACATGAGCCATACTGCTCAAAGCCCAGGAAGTAATTGTGGGTATTCCATGGGTAATTTATTCTACCCGGGCTAATAATTCATTACATTTGGCGTTTTTATGCTTGACAGCTGCTGACTGATTGTTCACTGCCAAATTTCTCATAACAGAAACGGGGAGTTTTACAGCATTTCTCCCTATTAAACATTACAGCACCTCCCAGCTGGGCATCGCAACTAATCGCAAAGGTCTTTCTAGCAAAGCGACACAAGAAAACAAAACTACTGCACCACAGAAGACACGCCATCACAAATTTGTCTCTGCCTTAACCAAGTACAAAAAACTAGGGGTAGGGTGTTGGACAATGCACAACAAAATTGAAGACAGTGCATAGATAGAAACAAACACAAGGTCCAAGGTACTCAATTGACCTACAAGATCAATTGAAACAAACCAAACCAACTCTAGGTCTAGACTAGCTATGTAGTTATATAGCTAGCCTAGCTATTTAGTAGAGCAATAGTTCCAACAGGGATTAGCCGTTGCCTTACCACACTGTTGCGCCACTGCTACCATGGTGTAATGGCGGATGAGGCTGGCCACGAAGGGCAGGGCGCTGGGCCGGAGGTCCTTGATGACGGCCGACATGAATGCGCCGGTGAGCGCCTGCTCGAAGGTGCGGCGCGCAGGTGTGTCTTGGGCCTTGTAGCGGTGCGAGATGATCACCGGCGGGATCCACTTCTCGGTGAAGCTGGAAGAATCCGGAAGAGCGAGGGTTAAATACAGGCAGCGCAGTGCTTGTAGTGTCCCCTGATGAGGAGCTTGAAGGGCTGCGATTAACATGACAGCCGCTGGTTCAAACTTCAGACAAACCTTTGTACAACATAATGTTCTTTTTCCCCAAGCAACCACGCTGCAGCCAGGTTCCAGCTGGCAAAAACAATCAAATAACCACACGTCTTTAAGCACTGCCAAAATACCAGCGTTTAGTTCATCAACACTAAGATACACATCCTTCAATGACGAGCACTGAACAGGCTACAGATACTCGACAGTCTTAGCCAATGACGGCCAATTATGCACCACTTGTGCTACATTACTTAAGGACATTCATGAGCTGAAATTGCATCATTCGCAGTCCAACACATACGTGACATCATGGAAGCCCCTTGAATAAAATAAACGTTTTAACAAATAAAGGCAGAAGGAAAGTTCTAGAACCTCAGGTGCACCTCTCACAGTCCCCAACTTGGCGCGGAGGGCTAAAAATAGCCGGGTGACACAGTGGCGCTGTCTATCCTGAAGTGGCCACACGGAGGATGGAGGTCTTTATTTGTGTCTGGGTTGGCATTTGACTCGGCGCGCCATTATTTACCCGCTCCGCCGGGGTCTGCGGGACAGAGCGGAGGCTCTCTCCCGTCCTCTCGGCCCCGCTTTTTATAATGCCAAATGCCAGCCGCGGCCGTGATGGATTGCACCGTTTCATTATCGCTATTTAAAAGACCAGGCTTCCAAGAAGTGGGGTGGAAAGGAGGGAGCAGCAGGAAAGGGAGGGATGGATGGAGGGGGAGAGAGAGTGCAAGTGAGGGAGGGAAGGAGTGAGTGACGGAGAGAGGGAGAGTGCCATATCAATTCAAATTCATAACACCGAGGCTGCCACTTGAATGGGGCTCCATTATACCTGCTGGCATTTGCGATATTAGGAAAGCATTCTGTCTACTGAAAAGGACCTTTTTCCGTGGTGACCATCATCATCATCATCTGCCAAGGTGCAAAGAGAGGGAGAGGGGGGAAGAGGGAGACAGAGGGAGACAGAGGGAGAAGGGAGAGGGAGCGAGACTAAGGGGAAAAGGTGAAAAGATGGGACGCCATGAATCAAGACATCTGACAGATGACTTCCCCGCCTGCCTGGGCGCTTCACAGCTGACACTCTTCATTATAGGGAGTGTGTGTGTGTGTGTGTGTGTGTGTGTGTGTGTGTCGGAGGGGATGGGGTGGGGGGGGGGGGGGGGGTGGTGGGTACCAGCGAGCGTCTGGGGGTAAACAGACGAGGGAGAAAGTCAATTAGGCCCGGCTCGGGAATCAATGGCACCGTAATGCAACCCTCCCACCACACCGCAGCAGCCAAGGCATAAGTGTCTGAGTAATTAGCCCACTCAGCGGCAGCACGCAGCCATACGGGGGAGAGAGCGAGAGAAGAAGAGAACGAAAAAAAGAAAGAAAGAAAGAAAGAAAGATGGAGGGAGAGAGGGGGGAAGCAGAGCATGAACCACCCGCAGTGCTGTCAGGGCCACAGATGGAGACAGATGGAGAGGAGAGATAGGCCAGTGGGGGGGGGGGGGGGTGATGTCCCCCTCTCGAAACCACCTCACCCACCCATCCACCCCAAACCATGCAAATCGGTGGGAACCTTGAGCGACGGTGGGCTGTGTGATTGAGGGTGGAGGGCTGCATTCTGAATGGTGACTAATTGAACATTTGGCACCAGGCAGGTGGCACCCCAGGAGGGGCATTGCTCACTTACTTGGGGTGCGCCAGGAGCTGGTAGAGCGCGTGCTTGTTGTCCTCCAGGCTGGTCATGGCCACCAGGAAGCACTTGATGACCTCCCAGGCCTGCCGGCGGTAGTAGGGCTCCGTGTTGGCGCTCTTCAGACAGTCCAGGGCCGTCTCGATCGCCTGGAGAGGGGGGCGGATATTAATGAATAGACGGTACAACAAGAATGCGCTGCACAATGACTTGAAACAACTTGAAAAGAAACTTTTTGTGAAACCTTCGTAAGTAGCTCTACAGGTGAAATATTATTGTTTATTTGAACTGTTTTTATTATGTACTGGCTCTGTAGCACTCTGAGATTCTTTTGAATGAAAAGTGCGCTACAAATAAAATGCATTATTATTATTATTATTATTATTATTAAATAGGCCAAAGGAAAAACCCAGAAGATCTAACCAAACCACCATCTACTGCTCTGACCCCAAGTCTAAACAACACACCCCTTCCTCCACGCTTTGAACAGGTGAGCAGAGGAAGCCCCCTGGACCGAGGAAAACACAACAAAGACAACAACATCAGAGAGCACACTTCCAAAGAACCAGAGCAACCTCAGCTCCGCTGGCAGCCCACAGGGTCAGACCTGGGAGAAAAGGCTCTCCTGCTCTGGGAAGCTAAACCAGCTGCCAGTGTGTAGGTACTGCAGCAGGCCTGAGCGTAGCACTAGGAGTGTGGCCTCCCAGGGTGCCAGTTTCAGCGGGCCAGGCAGCAGGAGCCTCAGAATGGGAGCTGTTCCGCCTGGCTGGGGCATTATTCTGAAATGTCACTTTGCCTTGTACACATGTAGCGGGTATTCCCATATGGATTGTCAGCTTTAAAAACGGGCCATTCGTCAAAGCACTCTGTGCCCCAACCCCCCCCCCCCCCCCCCACCACACACACACACACACGCCCCTGCATCAGACCCAGCGGAGCACGGCTGCTCAGCCTTCGCAGTCGCAGCGGTGCCAGCAGGCCGCAAACCACACTGCCCTTCACGAGAGCGGCTCCACTCAGAGCTCAGAGGGCCAGCGATCAGAAGGGGGGGGGTGGTGAGAGAGGGAGAGAGAAGCGAGGCGATGCTCTGAATTCTGAAGAGCTGCAGCTACCAGTGAGAGAGTGAAAGGTGGGAGGAAAGAGCACCAAGAAGTTAACTTTGTCTAGGATCTTTGTCTAGCCAGATTACTGCAACTACACTTTCTCAGGGAGAGCTTCAAACCTCTGGTTCTTCTCTACTCTCGGTGGAATACATTCCAGATACGCTAATTGCTACACCAGACTATGAATTGGTGACTTCTCTGTTTATTTTTTATTTAATTAAATTAATAATTAAACCCTCCCCCCAACTACAGCAGAGGCTGTGGGCTCAAATAAGCTTTACAGGAGTGAGAACGAGGGATGAGAAAAGGGAAGGAGAGAACAGCGGGACGCACCGCCAAGCAGACGACTGCTTCAGTCAGCTCTTGCTTGGGTTCACAATTTCATTTGAGATGCCCTGTGCTCAAGCACCTGAGATGGATGTACCAGAGCCGGTGCCAGAGGATCTTAACAGGGACTGGGAGAGGAGAAGAATGGGGGCATCAATTAACGCCTCTGTCCCGGGGAGGTATTAGCATGCCGGCGGAATAGGCAGAGACCTGAGCCATCACTCTCCATCATTTGGAGGGTGGGGAGAGCGAAGGGAGGGAGAGACAAAAGAGGAGAAAGACAGAGACTCCTGACAGGGTGTATTAGGGGTGATTTGCAAAAAATCTCCAGGCCCCGGCTGAAAAGCAGATTGGCTTCGGCTGGGCCGATGTCAAAATCAAACTGAACAACTCTCCACCAAGACAAAGACACACACACATGCACGCACGCACGCACGCACGGACAAAGAGAGGGGAGAACGAACAAACACACACACCCTCCCTCCCACACGCCCATTATGGGCGCTGAAGTGCTCTGGGAGGATGCTACTGCTGTGCCTCTGCCTTGGAGGGACAGAGTGACTTATGTATTGTGTGTGTGTCTGAGCACATGTTTATGAGTGTGTGTTTGTGTAAATGGGTATTTGTGTACTGGGTGACGTCTGTGTGTGTGTGTGTGTGTGTGTGTGTGTGTGTGTGTGTGTGTGTGTGTGTGTGTGTGTGTGTGTGTGTGTGTGTGTGTCCTTGATGCTGTCTGCATAGATTAAACACCCCCCCCCTCACACACACACACACACACACACACAGCAGCTGCAGCCAATGGCAACGCCGCGGCCGCATGCAAATGAAATTAAAGCATGCAGGGCACGGCAGAGGCGGCGGCGGCAGCATCCGTCTTTGAGGCGCGAAACGCAATTACAGAAATGACAGTTTGTGTTTTCCCGAGCAGTGGCAAGCGGCAGGAAGAACCATTAGCCGGAGTAAATAATCCCGTCAGCCGCACCGGCCCAAGATTGATTAAAGGAGGGGGGTGGAGGAGGAGGTGGAGGAGGAGGAGAGGAGGTGGAGGAGGAGGAGGAGAGGACAGGACAGCCGGCTTACTGGCTGATGATCTATTTAATTACCTGAGGAAGACACCGTCCTCTTTTCTCTTTTTTTGAGAGAAAGAAAGAAAGGGAGAGAGAAAGAAAGAAAGAGAGATGCGCCTCTCTGACAAGGATTCATGGCTCTGGCTTTTCTGTGTGCAAAGCTGAAATGAGGAAAAGAGTGTGTATGTGTGTGAGTAAATACAATTCATGTGAGCGTGAGTGTGTGTGTGTGTGTGTGTGTGTATGTGTGTGTATGTATGTGTGTGTATATATATGTGTGTGTATGTGTGTGTGTGTGTCTCTGAAAGAGCTTCTCCAGAGAGCTCCTTTTGAAACGTGCAACATCAAAGTGAGAGAGAGTATGTGAGAGAGCGACAAATAAGTCAGGCTTCGTGATATGTCACAGAAGAAAAACAAACAGCCTGCACACACACACATACAAAGACGTGACTCAATAAGAAAACATTTATCTTTTTTTTTTTTTTTTAAGAAATGGTCAACAGGTCTGCAAGTGGGCGGAGTGTTTCCATAGCGGCGGTGAGTAAACATTAGCGTGTCGTGCCGTGTCCACCGGGACGAGAGAAAAGTCCCCATCCTGCTTCTTTATCTAATCTCCTCTTCCTGGGTCATTCATTAAACCGGCAGCCAACATCTAATGGCCCGACGTCCGTATCCATCTCGAAACGCACGGCGAAAAATGAACAGTCATCCTTCACTGTGGCTGCACGTCACAGAGCTCACTGCTGACGCAAATACAGCTCAGTCCTGGTTCGTTTCAAAGAAAGATAGAAGCCATGACTAACATAAATTTTGTTTTTCCTTTCCTTTTTCTTTCTTCATGTTGATTCAGGACGTAGGAGTAAGCAGCTCAGGCCCCTAAGGAAGTCTGTCAAGCTGGGCCTTCGTGTGTTGCTCTACGGGGAGGATTTCGTGCCACCCTGAAATGCCAACACGAATTTGGGATGCGAGGAAAAGGAATCGCCAGAATGGACAACGTTGACCCTAGAGAGGGCATTTTGCACTGTTACATTGGAGGGGAAGCTTGAATTTGGTGGCGTCAGTTGAAAGGTCGAGAAGAAGAAAGGGCAGCCATCAGTGGCTGCTGGTGCTGGATAACCATTTTGTGTTGTGAGATGTTTGAGAACCCAAATTGACCAATAGAGGATCATTATTTAGCATAGAAAAAAAGAAAAGACGCACCAATCCTCTTGTCAAACAAGCAAAAACATGAAGCAAAACAAACTGGGACAGGTGAGGCAAAAATCAAAGATAAACATTGGTGTGGCCTTGCCCCAGAAGGACAAATGTTTTTAGAGTGACGCCAAAGTTGCCTGTTTTCTGCTGGACAGGTAATTTAGCCTCCCATTATAAATGCAATTTGTTGTTTAATGGCTTTACCTAGAACACAGCCTTGGGCGTAGTTAGCGCCACAAGTAACCTTTTTCCCTGTGTCAATGTTGAAATCTAATTACTACCAGGATTGCAATTTCACATTCATGTGTCAGAACTAGAATTTATCTTTGTTTTGTGGACCCAAAAGACCCGGTGATGTAACCGAGATCAGCCCACAGCTGCTGCAAATTACTGTCAACAAAAGAGCTACGTTAAACTAAAACGCTTTGGAGCCCATGTAGGCCAACAACCAACATTGCCAAACTTCATAATTTACAGTCCATTGAAGCTCTGGCCTGGAGTTTTACAGACTAAATAACAAAACACAATTTCTAAATATCTATTTTAAGTAACCTCATCACTTGACACAAGGACATGGATACCTTTACTTATACTAAGCTATTTATAGTAATGTACATTCTCCAACACGCTTAGAAAGAAAGTCATGATGCTGCTTGATGCCACGAAATCCTACACACCTCACCTTTAACCCTAGTTTCTTTTTTGAATGTTGAAACTTCATGCCAATAAGTCTTGTATGGTTCATAGGCCCACAAACAACCTCGATATTTTTTATCTCCTAAGAGGTCGAAGCAGTGTCTTGTGCATTTCCACCTGGTTTCCGCATGCTGAACATTGTGGCGATTGCTTTTCCACCCACCCACCCACCCACCCACACACACACACACACACACCCACACACACCCCCACACACCCCCACACACCCCCACACACCCCCACACACACACACACACACACACACACACACACACACACACACACACACACACCCACACCCACGTCAAAGCGAGGGCAGCCAATATCTTGGTGCAGACCATGGCACAGACAAGGCTGCTATCAGCGATACTTAAGCTGATTTTCCATTCTTATGACCATCATGATGTTCTGGGACCCGTCTGGGCACTGTGATCAGGAACATGATTTGCCCATCAACAGATTAGAAAACGAGGAGACCAACTGGGCTTCTATGTGCACTGATGAGTGTGAAGGGGGCTTAAACTCTATCAGATATCCCAACTAATGTGTATTTACATTTCCATAATTAAATGTCTTCAGTCTCTGAAGTACAGGCTGTAAAACCAAACACTGTGCTGTGGCCAAATGAGATCAGATTAGGCCCATCCAAATGAAACTTTAATGATCACTGATTTAGACAAGCGCTCACCTTCTCCATTGGCAGCTGGATGGAGGCCTTGCAGTCGGTGAAGTCCACCTTGATGCTGGGGCCCTGCACCTCCGTCACCACGTACTGCAGCCGCTGCGACTCCTTCAGCATCTTGCGGTTGCTGCCGCCGAACTTGCCGAGCACGCGGTAGGCCACGTGCGAGATGTTCTCGGCCGGGTTGCGCAGCGTACGCCACAGCGCCTGCAGGATGACATGCACCGCCACAGTGAGGTCAGACATTGCAGCATTCAGATCAATGAGAAATCCATCTTCTGAACATTTTTCTTGGGGAATAAGGTAAACTCAACCAGATGAGTGCTGCTTCTTACTTTTTATGAAAAGCACAGTCTGCGATTAACTGGCTGGAATAGTGTATGGCTCCGTATGACTTTGTTTAATGCTGGACTCAACCCTCAACCCATTCCTGCTTGCTATATCATCGTTGGTCAAAGTGACCTGTTCACAGCAGGCCGAAATGACCCTCAGGCCACTGGAAAATGTCCTGGTGCTTCCGATGTCCTCCTCGTCTGTGTGTGTGTGTGTGTGTGTGTGTGTGTGTGTGTGAGAAAGAGAAAGAGTACAGAACCAGGACTGTATACAAAGTCGCTTTAGTTTGAGGGCACACACAGATTTGGATTAGAATTGTGCACTGCACCTTTAAGGCAATGATCTTTTAGCCTTAACTTTTGGCCACAGCTGCTTGCGTCACAGACTGCACTACTGTAAGCCTATCACCATCCAATCACGGCACAGCGCGGCACACACCCGCAGGCTCCGGTGCTCACCTGCATCAACTCTGCGCGGACGGGCTGGATGTGGTCGTAGAGGAAGTCGGGCTGCAGGTTGTCCACGCAGAGCTCGAGCGTGCGCAGGCCCTGGCTGACGAGCGTCTGCGAGCCGTTGAGCGCCGACACCAGCGGGTCCATGAGCATGGGCAGGTATGGCAGCAGCGAGCTGAGGCGCACCGGCACGGTCAGGCACAGCTCCACAAACAGGTCCTTCATGTGCTGCTTGTGCAGGCCGCTCTGCAGCATGTTTAAGCCTGAGAGAGATGTTAACAATTTTTTTTAAAGGAATACTCCCTGTGACTGTGTGTGTAAAGTGTGAAGGTGGGTGGTAGTGTGCGGTATACGGTATTGCTGTCCGTACCCTGGAGCAGGTTGGGCAGCAGGGGCAGGAACTCCTGGTAGAGCAGGTCGTGGCTGCCGCCCCCGATGGAGCGGAAGAGCGCTCTGAGCAACAGGAAGTAGTTGTAAGGCTCCTTGGCCGACTGGGCCAGCTCCATGGAGCTGTTCACGATCTTATGCAGGTGAGGCTGGAGGAGGTGGAGAAGGAGGAGAGGAGAGAGTTAGAGGAGGAGAACACACACCCACACATTTATTTTTGTTCAACCTTGCAAAGGCAACTCAAACAAACAGCTTATTTTATGGTAATAATAACTCTTCATTGCATTTATTTCTTGCGAGAGCCCAAGGCACTTTCCGACAAAGTAATAGAGAAACAATAATGAATCACTTAAGTTCAGCACACATACACAGACGCACAAATACACACAGAGACACACACAGGCCTCTCAACATCTCAAAAAAATGAATAAATAAAAACACCAAGAAATATCTCCCTAGTTATGAAAGTGCTCACGTATCTAATAAACATTTCAAGCAGCAGTCAACAGGCCTCTGCCTCAAGCGTGTCATTCATTCTGAGAGCATTTCACATCTGCAGGTTGTTTGGTCGCTTCCTGCTCTGCATGTCTTTGGTCCTTCCCTATGACCACAGAGCGCGGCCTCTATCCTGTCAGTGTCAATCATGATCCACCACTGACGCTTCGGTTTCACTGTGGTTGGGACCCGGGGGGGGGGGGGGGAGAGATGCTACTGTGTACCAGCGCGACCACACCACCTTATTAGTAACTCTTGGGACAGTGTATAACAGTGCCACTACATTATACTGGCACGGAAAAAGATAGTCAGAGCAGCATTTACATTTTTTTTTTTTTTTTAAATGCAACAATCATACAGTCCAAAGAAACCATCTTCTCACATTATCCATATTTTAGTAGCGTAAACCACCAGTTTACTGAGAAACGAGCCGTTGTAAGATTATCCCAATGATCATTTTCCATAGAGCGGTGTCTTGTTTTAACGCAGATAAGATCTGCGGGCTGTGATCCTCTAAACTAAAGGGGGCTGATGATGAAAAATGCATGTGCCCAAAGTAGTGTCGGACACCCTGGGCGAGAGCGGCGGCTAAACAACACAGTCTAAGTGCTCCTGCTGAACCGCCGACCTTGGGGGTGTTGTTGCCATTCTCTCCCTATTGAGACCCGACAGATTATTTGACACAAGCGGCGTGACCGTCCACACACACACACACACACACGAGAGAGAGACGGCAGTATCGTCCTTCAGGGATGGCTCCCCTGGGCCTGCTTGCTGAGCTCAGGCAGGGTTGCTGCTGGCCTTCGGGCGTGTGAAAAATGAAGGGATGACGGCGCGGCGGATGAGTGATTACTCTTCTCCGGCTCAAAGAGAGGTAGCAGAGAGGGGGAGAGAGAAACGAAAACAATGACCCTGGCTTCTCACATCTAAAGGGTCATCGAGATGCCCTGCTCCAATTCTTTATACTTTAATACCGCCATTCGCAGCTCTGCGAGAAGTTGTCACGTCGCGCAATCGCAGAATGGTTTATGGCTCGCGGATTCTTCGATGGAAAGACGAGAAAAATCATTTACAATGAAGGAAAAAGGTCAAGATCGTATTTCTGCCAGACATCAGCAGAACAGCAAGCTGGGAGGGGAAGGACACTGATTCAGTGGAGGAGACGACTCCCAGCATCCTCAGGCTGAGAGGGTCAAAGCCCACTCCTCACTCGTCTCCTCTACTCGTCTCCCCTCACCGTTGAGCACTCGGCGAAGGCTACAGACACCTAACAGTCACCCCTGAGCCTAAATTAAGAGGCTGCCAGAGAGAATTCCAACTGCAAATTTGGTTTTTCTCACTAGATGTGAAAGTTGAAAGAGTGTGTGTGAGTGTGTGAGAGACATAGATGGAGAAAGTGAAACAGAACTGGAAGCAGGCCCAAAACTCCTGCCAGGTGTGAGAAATTAATTGGTCTTTCCCTTACAACACCGTGCCTTGTTCGCCAAGAAAAGTCCAAAGTGTCCGGGGAACAAAAAGGAAAAGGCATGGCTGGTATGGCTGACTGCAGCCGTCAATCAACAGCCCAAGCTGCCAGGCTGAGACATTATTAACCGCTCCCTGATCAGGGTCTCTCCGACGCAGGAACTGAGGCAAGGAGGCCTGCCTGTACCAACCCCTCCCCCCCTTTTCCCCGCCTCTGCCCCCTCCCACCCCCCATTCACGGCTCTTTGTGTGTGACCTTCAGCAAGGACTCGCCTGTCAATCGGACGTGCCAGTGCCATTTCTCAGAGCGCCGGCTGACACATCGCATTAGGCAGAAATCACTGCTGTTGCCGCCCCGATCACTGCAGCATCTGATGGCACCACTGGGAATGGGAGCTTTAAAGTGTGTGTGTGTGTGTGTGTGTGTGTGTGTCGATATGACAGGTCTGAGTGCAATGTGCAAGACTGTATTAAAGTGCATGTTATGCATAAAGTGTTTATGAGAAAATGCTGGGGTGTGGGTGGGGGTGTGTGTGTGAGAGAGAGTGTAAGTGCATATGTGCATCTCCATGATGTTGGATGTTTTATGCGTGCGTTGTGCTTAATATAAGTGAGGGTGGAGTTGGAAGCGTGCGCGACATATTGAATGCAATCCTCTCCTACACAGTGCTTCATGAGATAACCAACTGCCACGCGATCCCTATGCACAACCCCGACTCTCATGCTCACCATGCAAGAGCATCACTTAACCAGCCTAAAGTGACAAGGAGCATCAACTCCATTTCATTTAATTTCATTCCTCCCCCCCTCCCCATCCACTCACCTTCAGCATCTGTTCATTCTCGGCGGCGAAGAGGGACACAGAGCCGAACACCAGCTTGAAGAGCTTGAGGTAGAGGTTGGACAGCTCCACGTTGGAGCCCATCTCCGGCAGCCTCTCCAGCAGGTACTCCACTAGGATGGTGGCAAACAGGGCCGACGTGGACAGGTTGGCCAGGAAGGAGTTGGCAACGATCTGGAGAGGAAGGAGGGGAACCCACAGGGTATTAGTACAAGAAAGAAAAACACCCCAAAGGATGTCCTCATAAAGGCGTGTGTCTGCACCCAGTCTGAGATTCCGGAAAAGGTTACTGACAGATGAGCTCAACAGCCAATTACATTACACCCGGGCCTTCTGTGCTCCTAAAGCAACGTGTTGCTTGGCTGGATTTGTCTATGGCTCGGTCTGAGCTAGAGGACTGCGAGGAGCAATTCAATAGATTTGCCAAAAAAGTGTGGCTTGCACCTTTTAATATCCCTGAAAACACTATACAAACATTTTGTAACCACTTCAGTTGAGAGATTTCAAAAGGTAACTAATTGGCGCATTGGGGTTTGACTCTACTAATGTAATGAACAGTCAAGCCCCAATGCTAGAGTGTTTAAGGAGGGCTTTCAGAGGAATTGATGGAATGTTTGCCCTAGTGGTCCATTAGTGCTTCAAATAAATGGAGAAGAGAACTTGAGTGCCCGAGAAAAAAATGATTACGTTTATTGCTGCATAATTAACTCAGCTCAAAGACGAACATGCATGTCTGATGGCTGTGCTCGAGCCTAAAATCATTTAACATGAAGAAGCGATTACGAGTCACTATATCGCGATGTAGGGAAAGCTGTCAGGCTTCACCTGCAGGGCGTAGTTCTTGGAGATGCGCTCCACCATGTAGGGCACGGTGGTCTGGAAGATCTCCTTGAAGGTGAGGGGGTTCATCATGGTGAAGACGCCAGCAAAGTGCTCCAGCACCTCCTTCTCCTCTTTCATGCGCACCGTCTGGCAGTTGGCCACGCGGATGTACGTCTGCCCGTTGCCTGCAATCTGTACCTAGCCAAGAGGGGGGCGGGCTCTGTGATATGGGGCCGACTCCAACCCTGTGGCCTTTGCCAGCTTAACAGTTTCAGTACCAAATCTTTCAGATAATTTTCTTTTAAATAAACAATACTATAAGAACTCTGAAAATAAGTAACCAGTTTTTAGGTATAGTAAGATTTTAGCTATAAACAGCGGAGGCATCCCCGTTTCAGTAACAGGTCCAAGTGCTTCAGCTACCCGCATCAGGACTGGCCTCTTCCATACAGTCTACAGCCAAGACAATCTAGCGGATGAGGGAGCGGTTTTACCTGGTAGATGTCCAAGGCCTGCATAGCGTACTTCACCAGCTTGATGTAGATCTGAGTCTCTTTGGGCTGCAGTTGCTTGTTGGGAATGAACTGGGCATCTGGAACAGAATAAGCAAGGAACATTTTTTGAGGAATTTATCAAACTAATTGATGTGCACATGGCATTACCCACGTACCAGAGCATAATAAATTATCTTACATAATATCTGCAACACTAAATGTTGCAGAGTGTTCAAGAATATTTTGCTCTAGCATAGGCAAAAATCCTTCTTTTTTTTGCAGTGTTGCCCATAAAAGCAACTTTGATGAGATGTGCATATGTCTGCAATGTGGCAGTCTGTCAGATCCAGGCGAGGCCGTTAGCAGCTGACCAAGGTGCCTGCACACACCTGCCTTTTCTAAAGATGTGGAAAGTTAGGCAATTCGCTGAGGACATAGCCAAGATGAAAGGACCAATTTTCAAAAAGTGTCTACACAGCCATAAAGCACATAAATCTGGGATTCACTTCAATGGAAATTAGCGTAAAAAACTGTTTACTTCCTCTGAACAGTGGCGTGAAATCACCACCATTAGTGCAGATAGGGAAACTTCAGCCATCAGACCGCTGTCTGCACGCCTGCCTTCTCTCGCTGCCGCCGACGTGCACAACAGTCCGGCTAGCACTCAACACACGCCCTCACCCTTTCACTTTGAGTGGCACCACAATTTTGCAAAACTCATGCTTGACGCTCACAAGATCAGACACCTTTGTGGATGCATGATAAACCAGCATGATAATCCAGCAGCCGTGGTACTTTTTGGAGAACTTTACAGCTACAAGTGCTAAACTATTACAGCCTAACCAGAAAGGAACCTTTGACCATAACCATTAAGGACATGACGGGCTAACTACACCCCTTACCTCCAGGTGCCTTGCAAGACGTGATGCCCCACGTGATGGTCTTCACCCCACACACCAGAGTCTTCACCAGGCTTCGGCAGTCAGACACCTGGAACGTCTGCTTGTCTTCCTTCTCGCCGGGCCGGTCGAACGGCGTGGACGGGGCTGTGGCCGGGGCAGGCGTGACTGGCGTTGGGGGCGCCGCGGGAGGGAGGGCAGGTGTTGCGACCGTGGGGGTGGCCGGAACGCTCGGCAGGGCCGCCACCACCGCCGTGTCGACCACACCCAGCTCTGACTGGGGCTTGCACTTCTTGAAGATGGCGGGTAGCTGGTAGCGAGCGATGGTGTGGAACTTCAGCACAAATACCTGGCAGAGAAAAAAAGTGACAAATGTATTTAATAAGCTACTCAACACAGAACAGAAGGCTTTGATTTCATCAACCTTTACTCCTCCAGAACTGCTGCTCCATTGGAAACCAGCCAACAGAAAACTCAATCAAACTTCATTCACTTGAATAGTTTTAGAGAACCAGGTGGGCTGGTGGCAGAAGCCAATTCAATGGGGACTTTGAGCCTTGCTGGTCTCTATTCGCTAGTCACAATCTAGCACAAATGCTAAAAGAAATCAACCTGATTAAAATAAACTCATTAACCTATGCCTACAACACATGAATACCCATTGCTGTAGATCTCAGTGCTTCCTGGTCAGTGTAGCCTACATCAACACACTCAGTCATTCAAGCCAAAACACCACTGGTGTGTTTGGTGGCCCTAACCTCCAGCATCCTCATGAGGATGTCGCGGCCGTTTCCATTCTCCTGCTCGCTCTTGGAGCGGATGCAGTCCACCAGGTTGAGCAGCAGCTTGCAGGACATGGTCTGGATGCTGCTGGGCAGCGACTCGTCGTCGATGTTCTTGGCGAAGAGCTGCACGGCCAGCGAGAGGTCGGTGAGCGGCAGGTTCTGGCGCACATGGTGCACCAGGTCCGCCAGTGTGCTGTAGGCTAGCGGTCTGTGGGGGAAGAGAGGGTCAAAGGTCAAAAGACACGGAGGACAAAAGGGATCAAAGACACTAAATGAAACAGTGGTGAGTGACAGCAATGTCATTCAAAAGGCCATTGCTTTAATGAGCTACTATATTAGTTATCGGAATTTTCTACTGTCAAATTTTCAAAGATGTATGTCTGCAGACTCTGAATTTAATATCAGCAGTGTTCGTAATGTCATTAAAAAGCAATTGCTTTATTGTCCGCACTCCATTAGCAATCTGAATTTCCCCGGTGTCAGGGGAATTTTTTGCGGCTTTCCAGACGAAAGGATTTCTTTTCCAAAACTTCCGATCTCTTCGCAAGTTCTTGATTTTGCAAGGCTCATTATCTTCCCCCTCCATCCTGAGCTGTTTGGCAGCGAGGTGACTTGAGGGAGCGGGAGATGGGAAGTGGGGGGGGGGGCAGGAATAAATGACAATAATGGTCCTGACAGATCAGCCGCCTGGGCGAATTTGCCGGGTGAGGGCTGACGGCTGGGCCGCTGCTCGGCTGAGGGCGAGAGGGAGCGTTGGCAGCCGCGCGGCACCTGTGGGGCGGAAGGAAGGGAAGCGGGCAGGCAAGCGGTTGCCAGAATGGGCTTTTGCCCCCCCTGACGGAACGCGTTGCAGAAGTGACAGGCTGGCAAAGAGATGCGGGCACCTGCCTCTCTTCCGCGCGCTGGGGCGACTCAAGCTTTGGTACATTAGCGCTCCACTCTGCCAAGCCTCGTTCTTGCCACCCCCATACACCCACCGACCCCCCCCAATCCTCTCCTTTCATGGTAGCTGGACTGGAACCCGGCCCACTGACTGGGGGGAAACGTCTGAAATGTCCACAGACGTTGCCTTCGCTCAACATCACTGTCAACGTCGCCATCCACCAACGAGCCGTGCGCCAGTGCTTCCGGAACCTTCCCGAGCCCCTTCTCATAACAAATCACTTCCATGTCAAAAGCCTCTCGGGAGGTTGTGGAGGGGTAAGGTGGGAGGGCAGTGGGCAGACAGATGCGAACAGGGGTGTGTGTGTTTATGTATGTGCGTGTGTGTGCGTGTGTGTGCGTGTGCGTGTGCGTGTGCGTGTGTGTGTGTGTGTGTGTGTGTGTGTGTGTATGAATGTATGTGGGGGTGTCGGGTGTCTTACCTCAGGGTTTCTCTGGCTGTGTACCCTGAGCCGATGAGGATGGACTCGTCAAACAGCTTGTCCATGCAGGGAATGAACTCTGCAAAGAGTTTCAGTTTTATCATGATTTACTTTTTCCTTCTGAAAACACACACACACACTCGCGCTCACTCACAGACAAACACACACACACACACACACAGACCCATCTTTCTTAGTCACATCAATAAGGAGTCCTGGAGGTTTAGCGTGCCTGATTGATTTAGATTTCTCCACAGGGCTAATGATAAGACAGAGTATATCACTTTCCCTGCCGAAGCGCTATTGATTGAGGGGAGGACAGCGAGGAGTCTGGGATGGCATTGCACAGCAGGCTTACTGAAGCCCAGTCAGGGGATCCCACCGATGGAATTTTAATAGCGCCGAAGTCGAACGCGCTTTTTCATTTTTGGATTTCGGTGTCCACATTTACTCAATAAGTAACTACCAAAAAAAATACATCTTCAACATCAGATTAGTGTTCTCAAATTTCCCTTCATCAAAATCATATGTAGTTATGGATTAGAGACTTAGGGAAAGAGCAAGAAGTCTGTGTGTGTGAAAGACTCACGGCTGCACAGGGCAGTGGTGTGTGTGTGTGTGTGTGTGTGTGTGAGAGAGAAAGAGAGCGAGAGACACTCACGGCTGCGCAGGTCAGTGGTGAGGATGTGCTTGGCGGCGATCAGCAGCTCCTTGCGCAGGTGAGCCGTCTCCGGGGGGCAGTTGGTGAGCAGCTGCAGCATCCCCTTCACCATCTGCTGAGAGTACTTCCCCACCAGGTCCTGACACACACACACACACACACACACACACACACACACACACACACACACACACACACACACACACACACACACACACACACACACACACACGGTCATTATCGGCCATTATCTCACCGATTCCATTCCCAGGCAAGGTGAAGATTTCAATTTGGACAACACTTTGGGGGAAATCAAAGAGTGAGAGACAAAATTACCCAGCGCCACAGAGGCCCAAGCTTGATTTAATTTATTAAACCCCTATAACAGGCAGTGGCGGGTCAATTTGAATCTCACTCAGGTAACGAAGGGGAGCGATTCTGAATCCTGCCCACTTTGAGTCTCGTTCCATCAACGAAGTGAGAGTCAGTTCACTTGTACGATTCAAACTCAACTGAGCCTCTAGATTAGCGACAACACGCTCAATACATGCATGCATTCACGCGAGAAGCATCTGCACTTCACTACAGTGCTGGGAATGAATGGCGTACCTGATAGATGCGGATAATGTAGGCCAGGAAGGAAAGGGTCTTGATCTGGGCGGCGATGAAGTCCGCGTACAGCTCTTTGTTGTACAGCTTGTGTTGCCTGAAATAAAAATGATGCCGTTTGTCAGCGCGGCATGGAGAAAGGTTGAAACGGGCTTCATTTTCAAAGAGTGCTTATGTTGACAACAGAGGCTGACATTCAACACTTCCACAATAATGTTCAAACATATCCAATATCACTTCCAGGTCCTGTCCCTGGGCTATAGCTACCCCTATTGGTAAGCCATGGCCAAAATCAAAGGGTGGAATGATGCACCACACGGTGCAACCTCTCTCTAGTTAAGCATAGGTGTGTCATTAACGGGGATCGCAGTCATGAAGTTCAATGTCATGGTCAACCAGGCATTTCCAGGCCATTCCAATAGCAATCATATTTCAAAAACATTCTAAAACCAAAACTGCACTACAAATATTCATATGGGAAAAAAAAAAAAAAAAATGAACATGTATAAAATCATTACTGCATTTGCATAGGTGAGTGTGAGGGGGAAGAGAGAGAAAGAGAGAGAGAGAGAGAGAGAGAGAGAGAGAGAGAAAGAGAGAGAGAGAGGGACAGAGTTCTCTACCTGGCCTGAGGTGACACCTGCAGCATGATTGTGTTCATGATGAGTGGCACAAACTCCGACACCACGTTGTGAATGTTGAGCTTGTAGAGCTGCAGCAGTGAGAGAGAGAGGAAGAGGAGAGGAACACCATCACCACCGACACCTCCACACACAGTCACACACCCACCCACCCACGGGTTAGCCGCATCGATTTCGAATCAATACAACCTGTGCAACTGTGACCTCCACACCAGAGGAAGCCCTCCACATTAAGAGCCAACCTCATGAATAACTAATCTATCCCAGGCCTGGGCTTCTGGGGTTGCAGAGCCCTGGCCAAGCGCAGAGGTGACAGTCCTACTCTGTGAGCGCGCACAGCATAAGAAATCTGTATTCATGTTACAGCTGTTGCCATTGATTTTCATTTTACAGTCTAAAAATACCTCAATACCCAGAATTGTCATATGGTGGAAGTATTTTTCTCATGAATTTGCCATGTAAAATCTCACAGCATGTAATATTTGTCCACTTACCTGGTACATCAGCACTACAATGATGGGAAGTTCGGCCAACACCTTCAGTGACAGTGAGCCTCGTGGTATAATGGTGTGCTGGAGGACAAATTATATGCAAAGTGTTACAAGTGTTCACTCATCCCCAACAAATCAACCCACCCAGAGCCCCTAATCTTTGCAGTGAAGGCCAAATCCTATGCCTGCTCATACCATGAAGGGATACAAAAGGACGTTATGTTATGGAAGGTGTGGGGCTTGTACTGAACCTTGTTCATGTTCAAATGGTCAAAATAACAGAGCAGTGATGCCCCCAAGTGGCCAATCCTTATCCAACACTTTCTACTTGAACTATCATGGGGGTGGGGGTGTAATGCTGCACCGATGACTTTTGGGTCTGTGTCATTAGAACATCAGGGTGGGACAGTCCCAGTACAACATGCCCACCAGGCAATGGCCATCTCTCTGTGGGATCTCTGAATCTTAGCTTACACTGTCACCACACTGCACAGCACTCCGCCAGCCAAGATGCTCAGATCTTATCAGTTTGACTTTCAGCGCCCGGCCTGTGTGGCAAATTGCGCACACACACACAAGGACACACCCAAACGGTGTCTGCCGGGCTAAAGATCATCGCTCTCATCCCTGCATCAGCAGCTGACGGTGCCTGAACGTGCATGACTGGACTAACAGCAAGTATGAAACATATGTAGAGAAGAGTGTCTCTGTCAGTGTATGTATGTGTGTGTGTGTGTGTGTGTGTACTGACCGTGCGCGTCTCGCTGTCATCTCTCTCTGGTGCCGTCTTCACCAGCACAGAGGTGATCATTCCCACCATCTCAGGGGAGGGCACCGTGTTCTCCGCTATGACCTGGGGGCTCTCAAAGTACCGCGTCTGGCACACAAGCAGACGACACAATTAGAGAAGGGCACACAAAACTTAACAGAGAGGTAAATGGAAACAACTGAATGAGTGGGGCCACTTACCACTACTTTAGGCAACTCTTTGTAAATCTGTTTCACAAAGTCCAGGAAGTGATGAATCTAGAGGAAGAACAGAAAAGTTACACTCAACTAACAAAGAACACTCAATAAATAATACCTCCAACTACAGGCTGTACAAAATACTATTAAACTATAGATGGGTAAATGGTTTTGGGGTAATGTAGTCTTACCTCCTGGGATATAGGTGGGCGAAACTGCTTGTGGAGTTCGATGATTATCCGAAGACAGATGAGTACATTCTCCTCACTCTCAATCTACAATGGTTAACAAACAGCATTGTTTTACACAATTTGTTTGTCAAAGGACTTCATTAGCAACTGCAGGTGTCTGCTGCATGATTCTGATATTTGCAGCCATGTACTGGGTGCAGTAAAGTTACTGACAACAGTAGTCCAGTAGTATCTGGTCCATCAGTATTCGGTGTTCATTATAGTAAATTCATGAAATGTATTTTCAGCTTTGACAAACTTTTTTGGCAATGTCAAGCAAAGAAGCAAACCGTGTTTTAATGGGTAACTGGGACAGGACTGACCTCCAGGAAGCGGAACATGACGGTGAGGATGTTCTTGGTGTGAGGTCGCAAGTGCTCATTGGTGGGAATGCGGTGGATGATTTCAAGGACCAGCTTCCTTAATTGCTGCAACAGGGACATGATTTTTCAGAGACATCAGTGCCATGCTAGCATTAGCATTACCCACAGAGGAAATCAATCCCTCCAAACAGGCAAGATGCCTCATAGCAGAAGATATTAGTGAATGTGGCGGCAGCCAATTACAATAAATAACACTCCTACTCCATTCGAACTTGCAAATCTGTGTGAAAAAGTACTACAGTTGTTTTTTCGGTGCCTCACAAGGGATGCTGTTAGAGGCGCGAGAGGGACCAATGAGAAAGATGCCCTTTGGTGAATGAAATCTTACTGGCCTCCCAGATCAACTGAGGTCATCATTATCTTTTCTTTATGAATGTCAATGCTGGGGCGAGTAAGATTTCCCTGACTGGTCTTGCTCTTGTTACCTGTGTGGGCTTCTCCTGCAGGAACTGCACCTCCCCATCCCCCAGGAAGGTGAGGAAGCGTGGAATGATGTGCTCCAGAAAGGTGGAGTACTGCGGTGAAGACGTCACATTCTGAAACGAAGAGACCCCCCGTGTTACACAAGGTGCTGTTTCAGCAAAAGTGGGACCAATCAGCAAGAACTATGAACTCCTGGCATAGAACCCAGAGGTATTCTAGAATACTGACCGGTTCACCATAAGTCCGACTTCACAAGCTCTGAGGAAACCTATTGTAAGAGACTTCTTTGCAAAAGCATAATGATTTACAACCTACCTCAAAATTCTCACTGACTTCCTGCATCATCTTCAGCTTGGTCTCATCAGCTGAAAGGTGAACAGAGTGGAGTACATCAGAGGCATGTACTGGGTCTCCACAACAGAGCTGCCTCAAGGAGCAGGCATTCAGATCTTATCAGTTTGACTTTCAGCGCCCAGATTTGTGGTACAAGGACAACACACATACATACTTACCAAAGCACACATACACACACTCACACGTACCTACCCAGGCTAAAGCAAAATGCTCTCATCATTTGCCTTAAAAAAATCTCATTTCTCATTTGACATCTGCGATTCCAAAATCCTGTTTACTTACGTGTGTTGTTGTCGGTGAGTGCAGCAACAAACTGCAGGTACTTTTTCATCAGGGTGGTCTGATCCACCACCGTGGGGCTGGGGGCTGGCACAAAGGCCATGGTTGCAGCCGGGAGAGACAGTGTTGCGCTTTAGGTGAGGCAGACGAATGTCTGCTTCTAATCTCAATGGAAATTCATGTTCCTCTGTAAATGCATACGTTGGAGGGGGGATAAATAGCACAAATGCATTACTAAAACTTAGTTCCACATTTGATTACAAGTAAACAACATAAAGCAGCGATGCAAACAATAAGAATGATAACCTAGAACAAGCCAACTGCTAAGGAAGTGGTTCAATATAGCTGTAAACTAAATGCAAAATTATGTTTACTTTTCCCATTAATATTGGACGATCGCGCTCGAGAAATAATGAACAGCTGCCAAGAAACATAACAACATTTCCACGCACTGAGAAACCTAACAGTTTAGTTACAGAAACCTGTAGCTAAACCTCGCTTGCAAAACTTTGGGACCAGACTTCCGACGTCAAGGTATGTTAAAGTCTTGATAACCAGCAGACGATGATTTCCTGATTATCAGTTACAGATTAATTTGTACTGGATTAGATCTGACGAGACTGTAAATCATTATAATTTAAATATTCCATATATAAAAACAAAATTAGTTCATTCAATCATATTTCCCTATAGATATTTTACCAAAGTCAGGTGATCTTCTGCAGAAGGTGGCGAAGCGCGAAACTGCTTGACGCCTTGCTAGCGTGAGACGCAGGCGCTTTCTGATGACATCAGAGGTAGGTAACTAGCATGCTAAGCCATAGCACATCAACGCGATTTACAATAAACATCTGTGATAAAAACAGACGTATACTATAAAATACTAATTTATTCAAATCCAACACAAGTCAGTCATGTTCAGGTTTGGAGTCAAAACCCATGCAATTCCTCAGGATCAGTGAATTAATCAGAGGCTAACCAAACGATTCTCAAAGAAAGAACCCGCTAAGCATTGCTAGCAGTCAGCCAAGTCAGTCCTTGTTCTTTTTTTAAACGGCCGCAATTTCCCAGATACATATAATTAGCAACTTTTATGCCTTTTCACATAGAATATGAGCACCATATGCATCTCTCTAGGCACGCACCAAACGAAGCATTTAAAACCTTCATTAATAAGAAAACGTCTGAAAGCTCTTTCAAACTTACCTACACCGAAACCGGAAAGAGTGCTTCAACTACTTCCGCTCAGGAGTTGGGTCAGCGGAGCAACACTATGCACTCATATGTTTAAAGATTCTTATTTTAAAACCATGCTATTTGCTAAAATACGAAACAAATGTGTAAAATGTAACATATGAATGTTATTTTTAGTATAATTTCTACCATATTTTGTACTTTCCCCCCATTTCCTCTATACACAACATCATCACGAAATAGTGCCAAGCGGATTGATTATTAAAGAAGTAGATGTTATAAGACCATCGAAAGTGATGGTCTTCTTGTCACTTTGTATAATTTCACTATTCTATCATAACAGCTTCAAAGTAACCACTTTTTATGGTGTTTGAAACCAGAGAAACATCCTAGGTTTTCGAGGAAAGGCGTATTTTCATTCATGTAATTTTGGGGAACGACACTCATATCAACATTTGACATAACCCGCACATGAATTACTAAATTCATCTCCAAAATGTTTTAATTTATATAACGTGGCCTTCTATATATATATATATATATAGTCAAGACTTTTTCGTATCAATTCTAGATCAGAACAACTGGGAATACTGAGTACGCTAACGGAGAAATATGTCTAGGCTACTGTACGACAGTAGATGGCAGTAGTGTTTTGGGTCTTAGGGTTTATCCATTTACAAGTCACCTTGTAAATGGATAAAATGCGTAGGGAATAATGTAAATCTTTATTTAATTGTTTAATGAAATGTACTAAGCTTCAGCTTGTATAGTTGGCACACTGGAAATTACACATTCCCCCTCACCCCAGATAAAACATTTGTAAGTAGCCAAAGTAGACCGACTCAGCAGTGGTCTGAAAAATAACCTACAGGTTGCCTGACAGCAGTATGCTACATTATAGTTGCTTCCCTAACTGGACATTCCAAGAAGTGTGTTGTGTATTCCTAGCTAGCCTAGCTCATAGAGACTTATCTGGCATTTAGGACTACCGTGCTCTGTGGAGAGGTGTCGCCTCCTTATGTTAGAATCAGTGTTAGTGCTGTTAGAATCAGTGTTACGGTCGTAAGAATTAGTGGCCATCATGACAACAGCCCTTTCCTTAACGGAATGGTATTTATGGTGTTTCTGACAGCAAAGGCTCCCCATTACCTTAGGCTAATGACATTCTAAAACTATAACTTATTTCTACAATTGTAGGGCAAAAACCAGATGCGAGTGATTCAGCACCATTGACTTTTTAAATGAGGCTTTGGGCTGGATTCTGGCTCCCTTGGAAAATAAAAATCCAATCACTGTCCTTGGAGCGTGCAATTCTCATTGAATAGGCTATGTGATGTCCAGATGGAGGACTCTGCCCCTGGAGAGAGATAAGGTTGCATTAGCATTTCAATGGATGGCTTTTCAACTGGACTATGAATATCTAAACCCATCACAACAAAGGAAGGAATCCACACTGATGCTCTGTTCAGATCTATCAGTCACACAGGAAGTTACAAACTGCCTTTATGATCTTGGACGTCCAGGGGATTGGTATTTATGACAGTCCTGGGACTCGTACATTTATTTTGCACTTCTGGATTTGCCTCAGTATATACATGACATTTTACTGTCACATTTATTCATACAGACTTTCGTTCACATTGAATACAACGACAGAAACAGGTGTATTTGAAACAGGTGGACTTGGAAGACTGGTGCTTTAGTTGGCAAGGGACTTTATACGTGAGCATGAGAAATGTACTTGAGAAGCACAATAAAGTGGAATCAACTTACTGTTGGTCTTTGGTGATCCAGCTTCAGATGGAAACATAACCGATAGCCTACTATGAGAGAGTGTATGATTGGATATAGCACTCTAGGTGGGAGAGAGTAATTCAACATAAGTCAGTTAAGAACCAATCTTGTCTGTCCCAATGGAGATATTTACTGTAAGGCTGAACAACAAGGGGACATGATATAAAAGGGCATTAGTGAATAAAGACACAACAGTCCAGTAATTCATTACTGCAAGGCCTAATTTAGAACAACTAATTTAATGTGCAGAGGCTAAGATCCTTTTTTGCTCATCTCTCAAACATTCAATGCTGCACCAGGTCAGAGTGAGCGCATGGGTGAGGCAAAAAAAAAGAAAAAAGACTAATGTGCTCCACTTCACATATGTGGTCTTTAATAAACATCCTTTGTGAGTGTGCATCGCAGACTCCATTCACTCTAATATCACACACCGCTCCGGTGTGGCATGGCTCGGCTGCACAAAAGTGCTTTTGTTCCATTCCGGGTCTGATGAGAGCACTGAAGAGTGGTATGTTCCTGTGAAATCGAATGATGCGTCATGTGTTTTTTAGACAGCGCCATTGCATTTCTGTGACAGAGCCGGAAGGGAACTGTCTGACCCTTGATAAGGAGTAGGTCCAGGCTCATCCCCCATCAATAAACAGGTTTTTTAAAAAGTTTGGAGTGGGTTGTTTAATAGCTTTTAGCCTCACAAAACCACCCTTGCCTAATGTATTAGATAAGTGCACCTTTGTACATGGTATGGAAGGCCCTGCAGTGTGTATTATCACACAGTGGCATATGCCACATGAGCTTGTGTGAATCCTTCCTTTTAATGGGCTTTATTGTCGAATGCTATGATTTCAGTTTGTTTGTATGCAAGTGGTTGTTCTTTCGTGGTTTTACCAATGAACTGCGTCAGTAAGGCATCTTATGCCACAGAAAATAATACAATGTGCCCTTGCCAGGTCTATCTTGTTTATTGAGTTTGGAGATACTGTGGTATCTGGAAACCTCCGAGTGTGTTTTTCCTGGACCAATCAGAGAACCATTTGGAATGGTTAAGGTGTTGACATTGACAATGAGGATCCACAATTGAAGATCAGTTAACGTTTTGAAGAGGATTAAAAAAGATGATACAATCAGGCCCATTATAGGATAAGCAAATGGGTATTTTGTTGGGTAAAGTTGCTGAGACCAGAGCATAAAGTTGTATTGGATGCCTTCGTTGAGGGCAAAGATGTTGCAGCCCTTCTACCACTGACTTGGTACAAATTGGATCCAGTTGGTTGTAATGTAATACAAGAAACACCTCTAATCAAAACTAGCATATTTTAGCATATTTATTATGTTTCGATCACAATGATCACAGAAGAAATGAATTAAGCAATATAAGAAGAGCTAATAGAAAGGAATTATGAACATTGTGTTATTTAACATAATACCATTGTTGAGGCTACTTAGATTTGGTGAGTGGGGCACCCTGGATGTGGGAATAATCAACTGTAAAAAAAAAAAATACAGCAAATGAGTAAGTGTTAATAAACGTAAGTACTTTATCTTTTGGATTATAAGCCTGCTGTTAGTCCTGTTGGGAGGCCTTTGGAAATGCCATTCATACTGCCCTTGCCCTAAGTCTTAATCACACAAAGACTTAAGGGGAAAGCCAGCCACTTGTTTAATCGTTCGAAGCTCAAACCTCTCAAACGGAAGGCAATTGGCCTACGCTGCATGTGCTCCCCACCAGCGGACTCCTGTCTCCCCTCTCTGGCAGTGTGCAGGGCTGGTGTTGATAACTGTGAGGCAGGAGGCTCACACCTGTTGGGAACCACTTCCTCTACGTGGCCAGTGATTGCTTCAAACAATGTGACGAAACCACTTGCATTTAAAGCAGGACATCAGATGCATCCGAGAATGGATCATCTCACATGTATGAGAAAACACCTCAGACAGTGTTTGCAAACATTCTACTGGAAAAATTATATTTTATTTTCCAATACATGAACACATGTAAAGATCTTGCTTGAACATGCATGGTAGTTATTTTTTTTCCCAATACTATAGTTAACTTAATTTGAAAGGTATATAAAGGAAGGTTATAGCCTACCTAATATTGCAATGCCCACTCAGCCTGAATGTAAAAAGCATTAATAGATGCATCTGTCAATTTATAATACTATATAATATATATTTTTAGACTGGATTGATTCTAAACAGGATTGATAATATTTAGGGTATATGTTTACTTGTATTTGGATGTTACTTATCCTTGAGGATACAGCTGGCATTGTTCTTTTCCAAAATTGCCCAAGCCATGGCAGTAAAGCTAAAATAGTCTCAATCATATGGCATCAATATCAAAGCAGATTGACACTAAATTAACCCTAGTTTGATTTACAATGCGTCTGATATAAGAAAGAAGGAAAGAAGAGTTCAAAAGCAACGATGTATTTTTAATAAGACACCAAGGTGTTTATCTTACCACTTTAAAATGAAATTGGGGGCTTGGAAATATTTATTGTCAGTGTTCAGATAATTAAACACGCCAATGCAACGTGCAATAGGCCTATGTAATAATATAGGCATTATAGCTCAGTTAAAAAAAATACAAATTATATAGTATGCAGGTAAAGTGCATTAGTTAATTAAAGTCATATTACCAAATGCTATTCATCTTGGCTGGTACACTCTAAACGCCTACTCTCTAGGAGTGGTGACGTCTATACTACAACCAATCCGATTTCCAGCAAGCGCAAGGCGGTAATCTGTTTTATGGAAAAGTCGCTGTCTTTTCAGAACCACAACGCCAGGTCAACGATGTGGAGGAGCTTCCTTTTTATTCTTGATCTGCTCTATCAGTGGTGACAGAAAATTAGGTTAATTATTTCTGAAGTTAACATAATGATATTGAGAAGACTTTAAAACCTGTTGCTGCTTACCAAAGCGTTCAGATAAGTGAATTGCTCTATAATATGTCTGAACTTTCGATCTTTTCCATTATGAATAGCTTCCACTTCGGACTCTTTTGTGTTTATGCCTTGGCTTTTGGGAGGTTTGCTCATGGCCAAGCGGAGAAAGGCGAACGTTTTCTGTGTACCGCCGTACCCATCGGGGCGGACAGTTGCCCGGTCCCACCGGAGCCGTTGCAGTCATCCTCGGCACAAGAAGAGGAGCTGCGAAACACCGTGATGCAGCTCCGCGAAACCATACTTCAGCAGAAAGAAACCATCGTCAACCAGCTGGGCACCATAAAGGAGTTGACATCTAAACTAACTATTTGCGAGTCCGCTTCTGACAGCTCCGGCTCCTGGAGGAAAACCAAGCAGGACACTATGGACGATGTCCCCAGGGATCCTAATGATACCGTTTACAACATGGGAAAGACCATGCAAAGTCTGAAAGACCGTCTTGAGAATTTAGAGGTATGGATATTTCTCATGACTTGTGATGCCCTTGGTGATTTCTTAGTTCGTTATATTAGTAAAAATAATTTGGTAATCTTAATTATGGAACGTTCTTGCAGACCTTGTTTATTTGAGTAGTTTGGTGTAGGCGTTGGGGATTTGTGGGGATCATCCCACTAATAAGGCTATGTATATCCCTTCCTTCCTTCTGACCTATCTGGCGAGCCAAATGTAGTCTACAAAGTGGAAATTATTAATAAACTTTAAGGGAAAAAAGTAAAGCAGGTAAATGAGAACACCAGTAGGTTTATGGCAAGTCATCTCCATTAACACATATGGCATGTGGTGTACTGAAAAAATTCTATGTTTAGGTTGACCTTGTATAGGCCTTCAAAGATGACCTCACATCCTGACAATTGATCAGACATAGGATAGCCTATAAAGCTTTGATAGGCTGTTGGAAATATGAAATATATGCTCTATTCATTAACACCCACCTTAACAGCTCAATTCATAAGACAGATAAAATTACAGTAAGAAAAGTAAAGTAATGAAATAATATTCAGAGAATGATAATACAAACAATATAGGCCGGGCTTATTACGCTCTTACCTGACCCTTCAGTATACAGTACAAATGCTACATTGCCGCAGAAATGTTCACTATAGTTAAAAATAATCGTTAAAATAACTGCATCATTTGGAATGGAAAAATCAGGGCATGCTATAAGCACTGACAATTATGAATGACACCTCCATTGTCTCCTCTCACAGCAACAGCAGATGAGAGCCAACGTCTCGGGTGTCTCCTTCCCAAACGAGCTGCGCGACCTGCTGCAGCGTCGCCTGGGAGACCTGGAGAGCCAGCTCCTGAAGAAGGTGAACGAGCTGGAGGAGGAGAAGTCGCAGCTGTACAACGAGACAGCCGCCCACCGCCAGAGCACAGAGAACACCCTGAGCGCTCTGATGAACCGGATCAAAGAGCTGGAGAAAGGTAGCCATGGTGCCGCTGCCAGACATTCTGCCCTTTAATTAGGCGTGCTCGGTCACTGCCCGTTCCCCTCACTCACTGACTCACACACCCACTCACTCACACACTCACACACTCACTCACTCTCTCTCACACACCCACTCACTGACTCACACACTCACTCTCTCTCACACACCCACTCACTCACTCACACACTCACTCACTCTCTCTCACACACTCACTCTCTCTCACACACCCACCCACTCACTCACACACTCACTCTCACTCACACACTCACTCTCTCTCAGACACCCACTCATTCACTCACACACTCCCTCTCCCCCGCACCCACTCACTGACTCACACACTCCCTCTCTCCCACACCCACTCACTCACTCACTCACACACTCACTGACTCACACACTCCCTCGCTCACTCACTCATTCATTCTCTCATGCACATTCAGTCCGCCTCAGTTACACTCTGTGATACTGCTCATGTCTTCATTGTGGTTCTCCCTTTTACACATAGATAACCAACTCATAAAATCATATGTACTCTATAGGCGCATTCACATTCAGATTCATTCAGTCACTCATCGTTGATTTCACTCTGCACACACCTGTGCGCACATCGTGTACGCACCTGCTCACTTCTCTCACCTTTCACTCATTCTTTTACACACTCACACTCACCCATTCCCATCTTCATTCATTCACACATTCGCTGTCTCACTCGTTCTTTCTTACATTGCTCCCCCGTTGTTTTCCCAAATTCACTCCCTCCCCCATGTACCCCCCCCCCCCCCCCCCCCCACCACTTCACTCCACTCTCTGAACCTATGGCCTCAATGAATGTGTTCGAATAGCTCTCTCTCTCTCTCTCTCTCTCTCTCTCTCTCTCTCTCTCTCTCTCTCTCTCTCTCTTTGTGTTGCTCCTGAGGTGTGATAACAACAATTCTCGCCATTTCGCCTCAGGTAACAGTGGCTTCAGGTCCCCCGAGAACTTCAAGCTGTCCTTCCCACTGCGCACTAACTACCTGTACGGCCGGGTGAAGAAAAGCCTGCCAGAGATGTACGCCTTCACCGTCTGCATGTGGCTCAAGTCCAGCTCCTCGCCTGGCATCGGAACCCCCTTCTCCTACGGAGTCCCAGGACAGGCCAATGAGATTGTCCTCATTGAGTGGGGCAACAACCCTATTGAGCTCCTCATCAATGACAAGGTAGGTCAGCATCTAGAGAGGAATGAGTCTTTGCTCATTGCTTTGTGATGATTCATAATTTCAGGTTTTATGGTTCAGGCTTGCATTACAGTTTGTCTTATTTGCCAAGGAGCATTTCCCAAAATGCTAATCCTATTCCCAATTTCCAAGTGTTTCTGAAGACTTCACAGAGCACGAATCTGTCACTGCCTCTGTAATCATGTCCTGACACGCTCATGAATCTGTCAAAGCCTGTCTATAACAGAGCTCAAACAGACACATCTGCCTGATTCCTATTATTTAGCTTCAGAAATAATTTGATTTAAGACATTCCTGTATTTGAACTCCACTGGGTAGAGGAAAACCTACTCAGTATTAGAATTTCCACCAGGGATTTGTCAATGATGACAAACCACGAAAACATACCATGTTTTTAAAGTTTAAAAATTGATCCTTTAATAAATAATTAGCATTAGAATTCTGTCATTTTATTATCAGTTCTTCTGTTTTTGATACATTTAGCTGAAAAAAAGCTTTTTTTACACTTTATATATGCTTTATACTTTATAATATTAATAACCATAATAATAATCATCATCATCATCATCATCATAATAACAATAATACATTTTATTTCAAAGTGCCTTTCATGAGACTCAATGGAACTTTCACATATAGAACTTTATAACAGTAATAATAATAGGGGGATTTTTTAAATGTAAAACATGCTTTAACACCATTTGACAAAATTGTCTAAAACAGATCAATATCTTACAATAACAGTGTCATACATAAACAACATAATGTTGCGGTTTTATATTTTAGTCAGGCAGTGATCTATATAAGATGGCAAAAGAGGCAAAAGGACACCTGCATGTGGTGATCCAGTAGATGACATTTCTGTAATTGCTCTGATGGGAAGCCATTTAGCCTCACCCTTTGGGTTCCTTCTCTTCAAGCGCAAAATCAATCATACCACGCCAAGATCCAAACCGAGGCTGGAAATGAACTTTCTCACTGGAACATTGAATATTAAACCAGTATGGCAAATCAATAAAAACTGTCTTACGTAAACACAGCAAGTGGTTGTGACAGGTTTCATGAAGTAGCCTAGCAATAGTATCCTTCTCAGAGGAATGTTAGCAAAAACCTATATTTTCTGCACTTATTCTCAAAGATCTTCATATCTTACAGTTTTTCTCGATTGCTAACACACATTTTTTGAAAGCATGCCTCTTTTTCTCCAAACTCTAAACACAAATCCCAAAACCACTTACACAAAATGCAAAATCCTTTATATCTCCTGCAAAATGCAACTTTGCTTTCAAAACAGTGTTATGTCACCTCAAAAGGGTATTTTGCTTTCAAATGACAAACACAGACCATTATATGAGTAGACATTCTAAGCATCGATTGAACACTGATGTGCTCAATGGAAAACACTACTATGAATGGGAAAACACCAGTATGAAGGCCTTATCAGGAGCATTATGCCTCTTCATGTTCAGTGTTACTGTATGCTTACTCCTGTAGTAAAATATAACTGTATGATGTTTTTACTCAAATATAAAACAACACCCAAATATACAATAACAACTAAAATATTTCTTTATTTTTTCCAAAAGTGCTGTAGCCTATACATCACAGCAAACACAACTGAATGTGTAAATGATTTGCACAGAACAAACAATAGGATATAGGCCAGTACAGTCAACAAAAAAAGAAAGAAAAATGTAAAATAAAAAAGGACAAAAAACTACTGCAATCCTGTAATATTGACAATGTTGTATCAGAAATAGATCTACACAGTGTTGTGAAACACTTGAAAATAACATTGGATTGGATTACAATACAGTACAGTAATGTGTCAGTGCTGATAGGACGCAGTCAGTTGTGGAAATGTGTATGACTTACTTGCACATAGTCATAGCATAACTGTACACCTGCTTCATTCTCAAGGTGTTCCGCCTTAGAACACAGTCCACTGTGGCTAGGCTCACTGTATTGATGTTTAGGAATATGTCTTGGTCATCAATGGTTGCACTTTGTATTTGTTTACGTAATTTTACAAATACAGTACAATGGAAAATACTCGAAATACAAGAATACTATGCTCCTGATAAGGCATTCAAACTAGCGTTTTCCTGTCATAGTAGTGTTTCTTATCTAATCCCTCTTCTGAATGTCCGGAGAATGGATGCAACTGAGAAGCGGCTTATGTTTGGTTGAACCCTCTGGCCAGCCTCCTGCATGGTCAAACCATGGTTGACCACATGGTTGACCACAGTGGCCCGAATCTCATCAGAGATAATGGCTCTCCTTCTTGCTCTTTCTTTTCATCCTCTTCATCCTCTTCCTCTGCCTCTCTGATCACCTCTCACTTCAATGTTGCCATCAATTGTTCTCCAAACCAGGAGCTAACCTGTGGCCATCATATAGCTAAAGCTTTGATTTCAAATTGCACAACAGCCTTGGAAATGGAAGTTTTGCCATTTGAATAGCAGTGTGTTCTGTCTGAAAACAAGGAGGTTTTAGCATTGATGAAGTGTGCAAAGTAGAGAGGATGGTGTTTAGTGTTTTGAAGAAAGTGTGGTTAACAATTGAAATCTGTGTCTAAAGCAGATAATTGTGTGTTGTGTTTTGAAGAAAGTGCGGTTAACAATTGAAATCTGTGTCTAAAGCAGATAATTGTGCTTATAGTTTAGCAGAATTGGTTTAGGGAGTTGGCACATGAGTTACAGGTTGTGGTCATTGTGCCATAAGTTCCAGTTTTTGAATGTAATCAATCGAGAAAAACTGTAACATGTGAGAGTAACTAACCTTAAATCATTAACAATTTGCAGTATGCAGACATGATATGAAGACTGTTTATTACTGTACTTACTGTATATATCCTAACATTCCATACAATGATGATCGAACATAAGCCTCGTCACACTAAAGATCACAAAGCAAACAAACGTAAAAATGCCATGATAGAGTAATTAAAGTGGTTGGAAGCTTCTTTTCAAAGGCAGCTGTGCTAGTCCCTTCAATAACAGACCACCAAAATGAGTCCGATTCACATTTAGTCTTGTCTCTAGTGTCTCCTCTCTTTTGAACCACAACGCCTCATCAATGTCACAGCTTGTGTCCCCTTCTAAAGCACAAAGAAGACAGCAAAAAAAGACACAGGTCACTTGTCAGAAGCCGTCAGGGAAGGTGACTCACTGTAATCTCAGATATCACACTGACCTTTTTCTATCCTACAAACACAGTGCTCGTTGCACGGGGTGTTTGGGAATGACTAGCTGTGTCTGCGTGAGTGTAAAATACAGGGTCGTTGCTAGGAGTTAAAAACCTTTGGGGCTTAACCCACACCTGTAAGGGGGTCCGTGGGAAATCGTCCCCCAGGATTTAATTTATTTTTTCATGCAGTTTGAGACAGAAAACACTAAGCCTTAAGACAGCCCATGGCATGCAGGGCGCACCGTCTGTCTGACTCACATGACCATTACCCCATCCATTACACCACACTGCTTGTCAACATGAAAACACTTTCATGCTAGGTCACACTGACACAGGACATGGACATCGCCAAAGGTTGCCCATAGATTCGCGCTGATTACGGCGAGAACATTTGCAAGGTTTTTATAGACATAAATTGCATTTCATGTGATCGACATGCATAATGAATAGATCCAGGGCTACATTTTTTTTTATTATTATTTTTGTAAAAAGAGAGAGAGATCCGGGCTATTCATATTACCCAGGTCTAACAACGCCCTAGTGAAATACACATAGCCAGCTGAAATAGCTTGTTATGGTCAAGGCCGCATTAAATTCACAATTCTAGTGGTTTTCAAAATGCACTCTAGCATTTTAATTAACCTTAAACAGGATGATAATTGAAGCATGGCCTTGGCCCAGTGCATTAATACTGCATAGAGAGGGTGAATAATCTCTTCAATGAAGTACACGGCCTTTAGTTTTACTTCCTCACTCTACCCATTACATTTGTTGAAGAATCGCAAAAATGTGAAGCTATGTCACTAAATGTAGGTACCATTTTTTAAATAAACACTACGACTTCAGATATGTCAATGCTTCTCTCCTTTTATGATTGGTTGAGGTGCATTTCTTGATTTCACTGATTCCCCATGTTATGCCATTTTGACTCCAGGTGGCCCGGCTGCCCTTATCACTGAACGATGGGAGGTGGCACCACATCTGCGTAACCTGGACCACCAGAGATGGCCTTTGGGAGGCCTATCAGGATGGCCAGAGGATGGGCTCTGGGGAGGACCTGGCTCCCTGGCACCCCATAAAGCCAGATGGAGTCATCGTCTTGGGCCAGGAACAGGTGAGAGCATCACAGGCTACCTTTCTCACGTGAGGGAATTTCACTCTGTAAATGTACAGGACCTTTTAATGCCTCAGATAGGCGTGGGGTTAGAACTTAATGTTGAAGCTGTATATTGTCCCTAACCTTTTTGGCTCTTGAGAGGCTACATGGACAAGTGGACATGGACATGGACATAGACTGGTCTCTGAAAAGAGTAGAATAGAGAGAAAGACAGGGACCGCTGCAGTCATTTTCACAACACGTCCAAAGCTTGTTTTTTTGTTGATGTGTTGTTGTCTAAACAGGGACTTACAAATGGCTTTGTAATGCTACACTGACGGACAGACAGTATTTATTTCACATTGTAATGAGCTTCATTGAAGTGTTCTTTGCTTTAGACTACTCTGTAGGCACTGATAACAACAAACAAGTTCTCACTTGTTGACAATTCCCATTCTCAGCGGGATTCACTTCACATTGCGAAAGGCCATCTCATTTCCATTGATGGAGAGACACAGTAGTTGAGTAGAAGTGCACAGTGTATCCTCCTATGAGGAAAAGATTAAAAAGAGCTTGTTGTTGTTGTCTTAACGAGGCCTGTCGTTTATGGCCTCAACAGGACATCGTGGGAGGCCGCTTCGATGCCACCCAAGCCTTCGTGGGTGAGCTGAGCCACTTTAACATCTGGGATCGCATCCTGCGGCCTCAGGACGTGCTCGGCATGGCCAACTGCACCAACTACATGCCGGGCAACGTGGTGGCCTGGGCCGACAACGACGTGGAGGTGTTCGGCGGAGCCACCAAATCTCCTGCTGAGCAGTGCGAGGACCGGCTTTTCAGCTCCTAGAGGGCACACACACACACACACACACGCACACACACGCACATTAATATGGGTCATTTGTCATCCAGACAACATCTATTGAGTTATGAAGCAAATGTCTTTATGTTTTCTTTTTTTATATGTCTGACAGAGGCTTTGGTAGGTCCTGATGGACTAACCCAGACATGTTTTTGTAAACTACATTGAAAGTTTAATTTCAACATCTTTAAATACCCAAATGGAAATTAGCGACACCGAAATGTTGCTATTTTTAATGAAAACCAAAAATAGTTGGGGGCAGGCATCTTACGCGCTTTGGCGGATGTCGACGGATTTGTCACGGAACGTGTTTGCTTGTCTCGTGGGTCAAAGGCTGATAGATTAACAGGAGGAGAATTAAAGTCATGACAGGTTTGTCTGAGGCCAATACCCAAGGCTTAGTGAGAAAGCAGGGCGACAAATCAATTAAACTGAAACATGCCCCCAAGGCTAGTGTACACACCAGTACACTAGGATGTCTTTCCAGGAGAGTTATTAATCATGTGTCATGAGACACAATTCTGCACCTTTGTTTTTGTAACTGTCAAAGCTTAAATGTCATATGTTTTTAAACTATTTTTGATAACAAACATTAGAGTTGACCTTTACCAGGCGTCCTGATTAGGAATGTGACACAGGCAATCACCATGGCAGGAGTAACTAGGAGGAAGGTGGGTGGTGTGTTGTGTAGTTAACAGATAAAACACCCAGACCTGAGCTCACAAGAGAGTATTAGGTAAATGTAGTGTGCTGCAGAGTCCACAAGGTGTTCCTTAATTTGCAGCTCTAACACAATGTCTCTAACACCTATTCAGGATCTATTCAGAATGAAACCCATAAGAAGCTCCTGGTGGTGGCGGATGTATTATTCAGGGTTGGTGCCATGTTGAAAGAGCAGGTCATTATACATTGTAAGCAGGGGAATCTGGGATAATGAGGATGTTGACAAGTCGGTGAGTGGCAATGCTCCAGTCCCCTTCTGTACTTCTGTTCCACCCTCCATGTTTTGTACCTGGTTTGCATTCGGGTTTATACCTGGCTTGTATTTATTCGTGTCTTTGTGTATTTAGAGCCGTCAGTAATTAGTTTAAACCCCAGGTGTCTGTCTCAGATGTTTTGTGTTTTTTCATTTAAATGCCTTCTTAGAATCTTAAGTGCCAAGGGTACCATTCACACAGGTGAGATTGATACAAAATTGAGGTGTGGATTTACCAGCCCAAAATATGGTAACATTTTGATTTATTTTCATGTACATTAAGGACTCACTGTGTCTTTTATCTGTCTTAGAATGTTTTCATCTTTTGTCTGGAAATGCTTTTGTGATTTGTGGCAAAAGTTGGTAAGTTTACCTTTGCGTCAGTATTAGCAGCTCTAATTACATCCACAATGTTCTCTTAAAGGTTCTGTCTACCCATATCATGCCTTTGCCAATGGATCAAAAATTGTAAAATTAAAATAAAATAAAATGAGATCTTTAACCTATCCTGTTCTATGAACTTTTTATACTTTATGTTTATACTGCATACCATTTCACAAACATAAATGTCCATTTAATTCTTCACTCTTACAAGTCATATTGCACTTGCATTAGTTCTGGAGCATGTTGACGCCAGTCTCCTTGGCCTCTGACCTGGCTGTCTCTGAGAAGGGGAGTATTTAGGGGCGCAGTGCCGAGTTTGGATCAGACCCCCCCCCCCCCCGCCCCCCCCTACTGAGCACCATAAAGGACAGGTGGTGTCCAGAGTATTAGATGTGATTAGGGGATGACGGGAGCACACCACCCACGGCCTGCATCACGCCGGCGTTCAAAAGAGCAACGTGTCTGTCTCAGTTCAGGTGGCAACGCAAGATCAAAGTTACGAAAAGAACTACGAATAAACAGTGTGCGGTGCATTTGATTATGAGCCACTGGTGATGTTGGGGTAGTATTTTGACAGATGACAAGGTAGTGGCAGATAATAATAAACATTAAGAAATATATTTCTAAAAGTGAAGTGCTGATATTTTCCAGATATGTCCAGTATCACTGTAACATAATAATAATGGAATAAATCTCTCATATGTGTAAAAAACGTTGAAAGGATAACCAGAATAAAAGTGCATCACATTCGGCCATCAGACATTTTTAGTGTGCCGTGGGAACACCTTTCTGCCAGTCGAAAATCTGTTTTGCTGAGTTTGACGCAAATGAGGCCCAGTCCCACAATCCCCTGCACAGCCCCAAAAGGGCAGCGATAGAGAAAAAAAAAGCAGAGGGACAATTACGGACAAAAACATTTCCAGCTTCAAGAGCAGCAATGCAACACAGTAGTGATTCCAATTTTGAGACTGGTTGTAGAATGTAAATATACCGGTATGTATACAGATATAAATGTATACTATATACTGTATGTACAGTGGGGAAAATAAGTATTTGAACCCCTGCCGATTTCGCAAGTTTGGCCACTTGCAAAGAAATGTGTGGTCTATAATTGTAATGGTAGGTGTATTTTAACAGTGAGAATATCAACAAACAAATCCAGAAAACTGCATTTTATAACATTTATGACTTTATTTGTATTTGATGCAGAAAATAAGTATTTGAACCCCCAAGCAAACAGCAAGAATTCTGGCTCCCAATGACCAGTTATGTGCCCAAGAAGCACACAGATTAGTCCTCATTAGGCCTAACAAGGTACACCTGATCTCAACGTGTATAAAAGAAACCTGTCCAAAGAATCATACTTCACACCTTCAACCTCACCACCATGGGCAAGACCAAAGAGTTGACCAAGGACGTCAGAGACAAGATTGTAGACCTGCACAAGGCTGGAATGGGTTACAAAACCATCGGCAAGCAGCTTGGTGAGAAGCAGACAACTATTGGTGCGATTATTCGTTAATGGAAGCAACACCAAACAACTGTCAATCGCTCTAGGTCTGGGGCTCCATGCAAGATATCCCCTCGTGCGGTATCGGTGATCATCCGAAAGGTGCAGAATAACCCCAGAACTACACAGGGGGAGCTTGTGAATGATCTCAAGGCAGCTGGGACCACAGTCACCAAGAAAAGCATTGGCAACACACTACGCCGTAATGGTTTGAAGTACTGCAGCACTCGCAAGGTCCCCCTGCTCGAGGAAGCACATGTACAGGGCCGTCTGAAGTTTGCCAATGAACACTTAAATGATTCTAAGGAGGATTGGGAGACAGGATGTGGTCAGATGAGACCAAAATCAAGCTCTTTGGCATCAACTCGACTTGCCGCGTTTGGAGGGGGAAGAATGCTGAATATGACACCATCCCCACCGTCAAGCATGGAGGTCGAAACATTATGCTGTGGGGCTGTTTCTCTGCCAAGGGTACAGGACGACTCCACTGCATCGAGGGGACTATGGATGGGGCCATGTAACGTGGAATATTGGGCTTGAACCTCATTCCCTCATTCCCTCCCATTGAAAACGCAACCTTAAGGATTTGGAGAGGATCTGCAAAGAGGAGTGGATCAAAATCCCTCCTGAGATGTGTGTAAACCTGGTGACCAACAACAAGAAAAGTCTGACGTCTGTGCTTGGCAACAAGGGTTATTCCATCAAGTACTAAGTCATGTTTTGCTAGGGGTTCAAATACTTATTTTCTGCATCAAATGCAAATTAAGTCATAAATGTTATAAAATGCAGTTTTCTGGATTTTTTTGTTGATATTCTGTTTCTCACTGTTAAAATACACCTACTATTACAATTATAGATCACACATTTCTTTGCAAGTGGTCAAACTTGCGAAATCGACAGGGGTTCAAATACTTATTTTCCCCACTGTATATGCAAATATAAAAATCATCACTACAGCATTGGCTACTTATGCTAAACGATTCTGGCAACGCACCTGCTAATATAATGGGCAATGTTACAAAATGCTAAATGGCCAACTGTTGAATAGAAAATTTAGTGTAGATGCACACAATCACTTTGAATGGAATGAATGGAGCGTCTGCCAACAGTGGAACTACTCATCTGATACATACTAGGAGAAAAGGGGGCACGGTTTTTCATGGGGGTAACCTACTTGTGTCAGCGATAGGAAATGATACACTATGGACAATAAATAAGCCTATAAATGGCAACAAGTACAAGTACAGCCAATACAACGGCCTCTTTTACGTGAGACCTATCCCCACAAATACCACTAGAGACGAGGCCTCCATGCCGATGTGCTGTCGTATCTAGAACAAACACTACATCGTTTTTCAACATCCAAGGAAACAGAAGGAGAGATCACTCCCACCAATCATTTAAAGTGGCATTATGTAGTAATTGTACTTCAGGGTTAGGGTTAGGATAAGCAGTTTTACCTTAAAATAACAGCTTAAAAAAAATTGGGGCGCTACAATGACTTTTAATATGAAGAATCGCCTTGCCATTGCCATACCAGGGTCTGTAGGCATATTACTGCGTTCTGTAGGTTTGCCTGAAGCCCCCCGGTTTTCTACTGTCTGCCGAACTAGTAAGTAGCTTATTTGCTGTCTTACTGTGTCTTGTGTTGCACTTGCTTGATGTTTGACTGTGTTAGGACAGTTGTTGACTAACTAGTTTGTCATAGTGTCAAAGTAAGCACATTTCAAGAGGTTTCGCAAGTTTTAGCCGCTAGCATCTCTTTAGTGATTAGCAATTCCTCCATTATGCTGCTTTAATCCTGAATAAAAGTGATGTGTTTTCCTGTTCAGTGAGCACTATCCAAGTTTAAAGTATTCATAAGCAAACAGGAAGAGATTCTGTCACTGTATCTTCAACTCTGCGTGAGGGTGAGGGTGAATGTGGTCGAAAAGAGGCAAGGACATCTGCACAGGCTCCCAGCTCAAGGGCACTATCCTCACTGTTTCCCAGCACCAGCCATCCACCCACAAACACATTTCAGCACAGTCTCCAGCCACCATTCATCTGATCCTTCAGCATGCCCACGGCAAATGTCATCTGTCCTTGTAGCGGTCAAACACACTTGAAAAAAAAAAACAACAATAAAAAGAAGCCAAGTGAAAAAAAGGCCAAGGCAAAATCTCACATAAAAACCCTTGAGGAGAACATGCTCTTGAAAAAATAATTAGCAGGACCTTTTCTCCTTACAGTGCAAGGACAGTCTCGATGGGTTTCTCTGTCTGTTTTTCCGCTAAACATTTTACCTCACATAAGCCAGGAGTGAGCAGAACACAATGCTTTGTGTGGGAGAAAAGGAAAACAGCACTTTTTCCAAGAACATACAGTAGTGGGAGCATTTGTACTAGATGGTATATACCAGCATATGTAAAGATGGGTCAGTGAAATGTGATAATTTCACACAGCCTCAGCAAATTACCTTTTGGAAGTCTCAGATTTGGCATAAAAGACAGTATACTAAGTATATTATAGTATTAAGTAAGTATGAAGTATATTAGTATGTTATATCTAGCATGAAGCCCTATACCGATAGACAAAGGGCACCCGGAGAGAATTAACCTGGTTTTGAGGTTACTTCTTTCAATAATACATGTTGTCACAATCAACCAACTTATTAATGTAGTTTTACATCAAGTCCCTTTGCAGAAGTGTAAATGTTGCACCTGCAGACATTTCATGTTTACAGTGACTTTGAAACACATTGCTGAAAACACCACACACAATCCACAAAACGGCACACACAAAACACCTCAAATCTCCTACGAAATGAAACACTGCATTGAAAACTCAATAATCCCTTTTCAAAATCTAACTTTTGCATCAAAAAGCAAACACAACTATTCATATGGTTAGACTATTTCAATCACTAAATACACACAAGAGTGATAAATCTAAACCACTCCTACCTATGTTAGGCTTATGCCTTTTGCAGTTGTGGCGTTACAATGCACCATAGAGCAATCTGTCAAAACTGATTACAATAGACTGAATATATGAACACAGAAATACAGTACAGTAGAAATTTCAGTTTTTCTTCAGTTTTCCAAAACACTGTGGACCGATGCTTTGCAGAAAGACCAGTGCTAGGATGTACAAAGAGTCCTGGGCATGACGTTAAACTGCACCCGGGCAGATGGAAGTTGTGAGCGTGCATGACACAGAAATCGTCTAAGGCAGGGGAGTCAAACTCAAATAGACAGAGGGCCAAATTAAAAACTGCGTCCAAGTCGAGGGCCGGACATATTCAATATTTATTGAGATATCACATATTTTTTCATATGTAAACATGAAGCTACTGAATCTGGGAAGAGCAGCCTAAAGCGTAGGCAGTTTAGTTATTGCCTATAAACACAGAGATCAAATTTAAAAAAAAAAAAAAAACATCAGTGGCATTCATTTCTTATGCCTGCCTGTTCTCTCTCCCTGCTTTTCTCTGTCTCTGCAGCAGGTGATTGGGGACAGGTGTGTTCCTTGATTGGCTTGATTGGATTCACAACTGCGACCAACTGAAGAAGAAATAAACTACGCTTATTGGCTGAGGTGTGATGAGGTCTGATGACCACACCCACCCAGAGTATAATTAGTTCACAGTTCAGACCTCAGGCAGGAGTCATCTCTCGCATGTCAGTAATTGGCAGACTTTGTTAACATGATGAGGATGTCTGTGGTGTTCTTGATGATGCACTTGTGTTGGCCTGGCTCTAAGGCTGAGAAAGGGTGCTATGACCCTGCTTTGCTGGAAAGAGCAGAAGTGGCTCTAGATAGAATCAATAAAAATAGAAAAGAAGGATACATACTGAAACTGGAACGACTTTATGACTTCAGCATGCCAAAGGTGAGTTCACTCAGCCTCTCTCTGTCAGTTATGGTCACACTTTAACACTTTAGCATCTCTTCCATGAAAAACTGATGAATTGTGCTGATTTGTCATTAATAGGGAGAAATTGGGACAGATTACACCTTCTTCATGGATGTGGTGGAGACAGAGTGCCATGTTCTGAGCAGAAACCCATTTGAGTCATGTGAGATCTATGGTCATCATTATGGTGTAAATGTAAGTGGAACTTATCTTTTAGTGACTGAGTGTATACACATCTACATAGTCAAAGTAAGACATTTTACTCGTAGTAGCATTTTGAAATGCTTAATCCAGGCTGTTGTTTGTGATTTCCTGATGGTGTAACAAGTTACCAAATGCTTGGTAAAGAATCTCTTATCTTAAAGAATCTCTTGAAGACACATCTCTTCCAAAAGCACTTCCCCTCCCAATACTCTAACATGTCTAACTCTCACCTACTGTGCACTTCTTTACCAGTTCTCCTTGCACTTTGTCTTTATTAATGGAGTTAGTACTTATGCTTACTCCAAGGTCTCTTACTGTACCGAGTATTGTTCCTCACTTTGGATAAACTTTTCTACCGAATTAATATGTAAATATAAATTATCTGTACAGATTACTTTATTTTGGATTTCTATCTGTTTGTTTTTAATACATATTTTCTGTAATAGGTTTATGGACGCTGTGTGATATCAAAGGGTCCACGTGACATAGTAACAAGATACCACTGTGTTCTTTTAAAAGGTATGCATAGAGGTCATTTTAGAATGTACTCCAAGACAAAAACAAATGCGAACATGTCAACAATAACCCTTTTGTTTTATTTAAATTGTGGTTTGCAGTGGCACCATCAGCCATCCACAATAGGTGTCCAGATTGCCCCACAGATGCAGACTTGGATTCAACCGTTATGGAGAAGGTGAAACTGACTATCCAGCAGTTCAATTAAAAAAGTGAATCGCTCAAATACTTTGCCTTGCTCAATGTTACGAGGGCAACAATGCAGGTATTATTTTTTTGGCAGCTTGAACATGCTATTGAACATTGGTTTTCAGCATACATGTCATGACTTAACGTTTCTCTCCAACAGTGGGTTTCTGGCCCTTACTATTTTTTTGAATATACAATTCAAGAGACCATCTGCACAAAATCCATGACTGATGTCAACATTACTCAATGTGAAATGAACAAGTCGGAGTCTGCTGTAAGTATTCCAAGAACCAACAATTGGCATTACCAAGTCACTCATAACCATAGTGTTTATGCAGACCCTACATTATGTTTTACTCATGATTGTAAAGGTATTCTGTCTAGAATTAGTATTAGATATTATGCACCGAAGTGCTTACACGTGGCAATCTTTAAACCAAATTCACTCCCGATGTCATCAAGAGAGTGGGATTCTGCAAGGCATCACACCTAAGTCAATACCACCTTGAACTCCTTCCTCCTTCAATCGATGTAAACTGTGAACTATATGACCCTAACCGCTGGGTAAGACTTTTAAAAAACGTATTAAAGATCTTTTCAAACTTTATCTTATCAGGATCCTAAGGGTGGATTTCATAATGTTATTGCAGGGTGACAAACCCGATTCCTTGCTGGGGTCTGTGCGAGTTCTTCCCTTTACTTCCACTTTGCCTCCAAGACTACGACCGAGAAGCAAGAACTGTCCTGGAAATTCTACAATTCCCCAGGAGATGTGGTTCTGAAGCAGAGAGAAGGCTTCTCTGAACTTCCCAAGAAGATGTGGGACTGAACATGGCAGACCAAGAAGACTTTTCTGAAAAAAAAGCAGCACTGCTGTTGAAGTGCTGAATGTTCAAAATAAAAATAAGAAACATTCCAAATTGTTTTAAGTGTAGAAGTCTCTTATTCTAAAAAAGGTATTGTTCTGTGTGGTATGTATGGTATGCCTGCATATATAAGTAAGCCATTTCACATTGATGTATGAATTTCTTGACACATTTGGAACATGTACATAGCTATTGGATGTAAAATGTGCATAAATAACACTTAAATATTAAGGCCAATACTCTCCATTTCATAGCCTCTGGCTTCATTTTGATGTCTTGGTGCAACGCAGCAGCACACAGGGTAAAAGTGAGCCCCCACCTAAAACTTGCTTTTAATTTAATGACATCCTGGCCATAAAGCTTGTGCATTTGTGCACACATAGCTCGCCTAAGATGACCAGAGCTCAGGCAATATCTTTCCATGCAATGCATAGCTTTTTGTAAGGTGTTGCAATGCATTCTGTTTAGACCTCTGCATGCTGGGTGATGAAGCTTACATGACAGTGATCAGCCTACTGTTGGGTTCAACAAGTGGTCAAAATTTGCAGTTGATTATAATTACAATATCAACCTTATTATTATACACTACATGTTTGTTTGGCATCTCATTCCTTGATGCTGGTTGTGGGATTCCTGTGAAGTTGTAACACCAGTCATAACCTCATACATTTCCATTATCGTTATCAATGACAAATAATAATTTAATTTATAGGACACTATACATCCAGCTGAATCTCAGTGCCACAGTACATAGTAAAAACATAGTTAAAACAAACTGTAATTAAATACATTTAAAAAGTAAGAGAGGCAATAATGTATCTAAGAATGAAATGCACCACACATAATCTACCTGAACCAGAAAACCTCCATAGTTATGGACTCATATCTCAGCACATTCATGAGTGCACCAATTAGTCCTTAATCAGTCAATGAATAGACTTCCTGTGATTCACAGAATCACAGGCCAGTCTACCAATTAACATCACCAGAATCAAACTATTGCATAAGCCCCTCCAACAGGAGGTCATTTTTTACCCTAAGAAGCGCACTTTCCATGCTAAGACAGACAGAACCAATTTCAAAAGGCTGCTTTGAAGGCATATGTTCTAGCCTGACGTTGTCATACTCATAATTCTAGTCAGAATATGAGTCTGATACTGCTCTATTGGGCTGTGATTATGGGGCTTCGCAGGGCTGTACAGACAGAGAAAGAAAAAGGGAAAATGTTTCAGTTCATGTTGGACTTTCCTCAGTGCAAAAGGAGCAATGCATGATGGGTAACCATATGTGGGATTCTACAGGTGCGTCTAATCAGTGAGCTAGGGTTTGATTGAGCACCCTTGAAACCAATTGCCAGCAGATAAGCGATACACAAAAGACACAAAAGACAACAAGAGTGAGTCACAGAAAACAGGTCATATCCAATTCTTTATTTAAGCCACTAGGGTATAGTGTTAAATAAAGATATATCTGCATTCACACTGGAGAAAAATGTGATACATATTTCCACCACCATGATTATGAGTCATCATGTCAATGCCATAAAATTGACAATTCGGAACCAAATTATTGCCATCTACTAAGTGTCTTGGTGGATAGCACTTTTAGGTTCATTGATAATACATCTAAGTTGTCTTGTTTTTCCAACATATTGGATGACATTTTTGGTACATCAGTGCTGCATGTTTTAAAATTTTTTAGTCTTTTTTGGACACAAGCTGGTAAATGTGTTGACCTTTTTTCAGTTAGAACATTTCAGCACAGAAAGAAACCTGTGGCTTTGTCCAAACTTTCCTGGCAAGTGTAGTTTGTGTGCGTGTGTGTGTGTGTGTGTGTGTGTGTGTGTGTGTGTGTGTGTGTGTGTGTGTGTGTGTGTCTGTGTGTATCAGTATGTCACAGACATTATTTGCCCTTGAAAAGGAGAAAAGTAAAAGAGTTGAAGATCTCCTTGCCAACATCATCAGGAGATGAAATGTCCCAGTGTTACAACAATACATGTCTCACGGCCAAGTGGCGAACAGGTAGTATTAAATACACAAGAGAATGGTTTTCGCTTTTTGGGCTTAGATGTGGTGAAAAATTAATTTCTGTTTTTCTCAAAGAAAAAACTCATGGACACCCTCTAATCAGAAACTGACTTTGAGTGTCTAACCTTAAGAAATTGGCTATAGGGCAAACGATAGCTTGAATAGTATAAAAGACTATTTTATATCTGTAGGTTTGGTGAAGAGCGTGATGTAAATGTCTATCCCATTAAAGACGACCCATAGTCACTAACATGGCGACTATCACATTTCATATTGAATTTAATTGAATCAGTACAACGGTTGAGATACTGTGGAAAGGCCTAGATATCACAATTAGAACCATTCCAATTAGAGAGTTGAGTCATAAAGTCTCCAGTATCTTTTATATGTGAAGGGAGCTTTTCAACTAATGGTCTGATATAATCATCAACAAAACTAGATAAAGGTTTAGCAAGAGTACCAATCCTGCTCGCTAGAATGGGAAAGCATTTTAGGAACCCTTCCGTGAGCTTGTGTACTTCAGGTACGCCATAAATAACTGGTTTGAGAGGAAAATCATTAGTCGAGTACTTATATTCAGTCTGACTTACATGACCAGAAGACAAGGCTTGCTTTACAAAATGATACATTTCCCCATTAAAAGAGTGTTGGATCGTACTGCAATTTCTTGTAGAAATGACTATCAGACCAGCATCATCATTTCACTATGCATCTGAGCTATTCTTCCCCATCAGCTTAGCGGCCAATTCCCCTGCAGTGCAGTTGGGACTCAAGTTAGGTTGAGGTAACCCACATCATGCACTGGTCCTTTTGAACTGAGGGAAGTCCAACATGGACGGACGCGTTTGCACTTTTTCACATTCTTTCTCTGTCTGTACAGCTCCCAATGTAACAAATAGAAATATTTCAAATCCAGCCTCCAGTCTGAATTCCTGTTTTCTTCTCTGTATGTGAGTCCTTTGCGGCACCGAGAAATGACCCTGACTACCGAAACCAGAGAAGAAGACACACAAAGGACAGTTTTTTAAGGCGCAGCTCAACCCTTGAGAGCCACTCAAATACTCAGTAAGGAATTATACACGATGGTTTGTAGAATGTAAGAACTATTAAAAAGTGTTGTACATGATACATAAAAAGAGACCATATGTATAACTATACACTAACTTGCTCCCACTAGCTATAGTTATACAGTATATAAGGTTAGGTTCTATGACGCCAGTCTTCGCAAAACACTGGTGACATTCAAGCTAAATACTGAAAACTGTTCAGCCATTCGAACACAAAACCTCTCACATAAAGAAGGCACTTCTATCTGTCTGAAGAATTTGATTCAGAAAACCTTTGATGGATTGAATATAGTTTGCAGCAGAGGTTTTCTCTCAGAAAACATCTGGAAGATAACATTTTAGCCAACCTGGCTCAAAAAGCAGACATGGTCAAGAGATGAAGGCAGCAGAGAAGAAAGCTTAGCCATGTTTGTTTATTTGTCTGTTTATGAAAGTGGATGAAGTAGTGCTTAGAGGGCAGCTAGGAGGAATAATGTTGCCCTGGATCAAAAAAGAGAGGAAGGTCTTCATTCTCCTGTGACACTGGCTGAGAGCACAGGGCCCCATCTGGGCTTTTCATTTCCAGGGTTGTGTAGGTGGACACATTTAAGGACACCTGAAAAACACAAACAGCTCTTAAATTGGGAAAGAGATGCAGTGGCCACAGTGGCAGTGGCTTAATCAATTCCAACCAATCAACAAGTTGCTTCAGAAGCACGGAAGGGAGAGCTATAATTTGATTGCCAGTTAAGCTCAAATACCAACACCATTTCGCCAGAATCGCAGACTCTACCTGTAAGCCCTAAGACTGACCTATGTTCTCTTCTGTTCACATCTTTGTCTTTGCAGGTCACAGTAGTCCATTATGTTCTCAGAAGACGTAAGCTGTATTATTCCATTTTATAATAAACCAAACATCAATCAATTTTTTGTGTGCATCTTTTAACCCAACTCTAACCCAACTTTATGCCAAAATAACTAACTACAACTAGGTTTTTGGCATACCATTCTTTGCCTACTTCATAGGTGAAGACTACCCCCTGCTGGCCACACCATTACACTGTCAGTCTCAACAGAAACCACATAACTCAGGAAATTAATACATAAAGCCACTCATAAAATGATATCTTGCATAACTTGCACGAGCATAGTTGCCATACGTACCTCTGCCTTCTTCTTTAGAGTTAGATGGCGTGGACAGCACACAGAGATGGTGATGAGGATAAGGATGGCCAGGATGACCGAGGCACAGGGCAGGATGAAGAGCAGGTGACTAGAAGCTGTGCCAGGAATGCAAAATGGAAACATTCAAACAAATAGGATATTTTTCCATTTTCAGTTCTGACATTTAAGGACTGAGTACCTTACAGTTTCCATAGGTTTAGCATGGTTTACTACATTTACATTTGTTTAGGTTGCACTTTTACGCATGGTCTTACATTATAGGTATGGTATGTGTTCCATGGGCATCAAAAGTACAAAGTTGGTGTTGCTGGCTCTTCTGGAAAAGCTGCTAGAAAACTACGAACACTACGATTTTTTTTCAAAGGAACAAAGTTCAGGCGCGATGTGCTACTGTCGACAGGCGAGCTGCTGCTCTGTCTCTCGGCTGTGACTGTGGCTGTGGTGCCAAAGGTAATGATTGAGATGCAGTTTGACCAATGTCTGTGTGAAGGGCGGTTACATGACCAACCAATGGTGGCGTGTGAGAAGGTGGGACCTCAAGAGAAAGGTCAAAGCAATGCAAAAACGCACAATGACTGGGGACTGTATCAATCAATCAATCAATCAATCAATTCAATTTTATATAGCGCTTCTCTATATACCCGAAGTCGCTTTACAGAGTCCAGTAGTCATACACACACAGTCATACCGGTGGTGGTAAGCTACCTCAGTAGCCACAGCTGCCCTGGGGCAGACTGACAGAAGCGTGGCTGCCAATCAGCGCCAACGGCCCCTCCGACCACCACCAACATTCATTCATATTCACACAATGCAATGCATGTCTTTATGATGGTGGGGGAAACCGGAGTACCCGGAGTAAACCCACGCAGGCAAACTTTACACAGAAAGGACCTGGAACGACCTGGAAGGACCGGGATGCGAACCCAGGGCCTTCTTGCTGTGAGGCGACAGTGCTAACCACTGAGCCACCGTGCTGCCCTGCAGACTGTAGAATGCAAAAGCCGAAAACCCTGCCAGGCACAATTTTAGGTAAAAAAAAGACGTCCAGAACACGTAGTCCAGAAAAAAGAAGACTTACGGTTACCCTATGTTAGCCTATACAGTACATGAAATGAGCTCACATGTTTCCACAAAAACTACTGTTATGGTTCCCAAAATGGTAACGACAGATTACTTTTGAGTTATTTGTGATTACAAAGGGGTAGTTAAGACTCACGGCCACTTTGGACATGGATGCTGTACGAAGTCTGCAGCATGCTGACGTCATTGTGAGCACTGATCTCCAAACAGTAGGTGCCCTCAGAGGAGAATGTGTGGCTCAGCGTGAACTTGTTCTCATAAAGCTCCACAAGGCTACAGTCAGTCACATGGGTGGAAAGGCAGTCAGGCAGGATCCACCAGCAAATCCATTTGGGAGAGCTAGCCACATGATGGGGGATAAAACAAGGTTTAGTTACAGTAGGAAACAACCGTCTCTAAAAAATGCTTCAGCTTTTGAGTATGAAGGCACTAGAATGTGCTAGAAGTTTTCAAAACAGGCAACCCTATTTGTTCAATTGATGGCCCAATAAAAAAGAAAACATTTATATTTTACAAACCTTCCACCAACAAGTAGAGTCAGACTGATGTTTTGGTCCACACCGTAACTTGCCGGACCTTTCAGCTTAATGCTTCGAATGGCATCTGTATGAGAAGCCAATCCACATCCTAGTTAGAGAGCACTTTTTCCTGCTCCTCAATAATCACTAACACACAATCAGAATGGTAACTACACAATCCATCATAAAAACAATGTATGGTCAAAATTATGAGGAGGCCTATAGCCTACTGCACACCTACCCAGGACCTGTAGTTCTTTAGTGAACCTTCCACTAAGTCTTGAGTGTTTACCACTTGCCCCGACTCTCAACTTCAAAGTGTAGTTTCCTGGCACTTTGTAATTGCAGTGCACAACTGGATCCCGTCCAGTGACTGACTCTCTATAATAAAAGTGTTAAAACACACAGGCCTGCTTCAGAATGAACACTAGGCTTTACATTGTATATTCACATTTAGGGAATGTCAGTGATGAAGATAAATCTTACCCATTGCCCAGATCCCAGCTGTATGTGATCCTGGCAGACTGAGGAGTGTGCCAGGGTGAGACATACTTAAAGAGTACATCAGTTGGGATGTCAGCAGCTAATACACCATCGCTCAGCATGAGTGTTAAATTCCCTTCCATCTGACGAAATATGAGTTTCCCAGTAATATTTGACTCTGACAGGACAAATTAAACAAAACTGGTGATTAGACTTGCGCGTTCAATGAGTGAGAAGAGTCATTAATGGGGGAGTCATACCTGATGCATGGATCAAGTGGTTAAGTTCATCTGCTGATAGAAGAATGGGAGAAAAAACAAGGTAGGAGACCACCAGGCAGCCCAAAATACGTTGAAATCTGAGGGGGGAAAGGCACACAAACAACTTCAAAACAATCAGTTGGTTACCATTATGAAACAGAACTAAAGCTAACAATTTTAAGAAACGTTGGCCTTTTACTTACCGATACATAAGAACTTTTTGTGTTGCATCATAAAGTGGACTGAGGAGCTTCTAGGGAAAGACAAAGTCCAGATCACTCACCACACAGGTGATTTCATGGTTCATTTTTCCACGGAGGGCTTGAAATTATTTCCACGTGAAATGTTTCAATGTATGACGATTGGAGGCTATGGTAATATTGGCGTGGAGCTAGAGCCTTCTCAGAACGTCATACCAGAAATGGTTCATATCATTGAGAGGGGAAGTTATATAGCCTACACTATTCTTTCCTTATTTATTTGTCTTAATGCTTTTATGACTTGTTTGTCCTACAAACTATTTCACCGATTCCAAACGATTTCAAACCAGGCCTCCAACTTCTTTAATAAACAAAGTCATGACTTCAAACCGAAGTTGTGTAAACAATGCAATGTGCCAAAATGATCGCGAGGTGGTGGTATTTCCCACCTTGAAACGGTCTGTAGCTATGACAACATCCTGGAAACAAACTCATAGTTGTCAGAATGGCGATTTTATGACCTCGTTGAAGATGTAAAAAACGTTTAACCAATACATTTTACCAATAAGAAACATTCTCTCTGGATTCAGGAATGGATTTGAAGAAGGCAATAATGGTATTGTTGAAATGCAACACTTTGGCTTTCAAACTGGATAATTAACCTAACGAGAGTTCACCTAGCCATATGACTTCTAAAGTTGGTCGATAACAGGTTACGTTAAGTTACCACTTTAGACTTCAGCTGACCCTAAGCGAGATCAATGACTGTAAAAATCAAAGTCATTCGGCGAGATGAACAAATTAATTACCATTTGGCAACTCTCACTATAGCTTTAGTTTTTTTTTGCAGGAGCCACCTCCTCTGAAGGCCAAAATCTTAATGTGGTGAGTTACTTTTCTCCCTTCGTAACCTTACCTATGAATTAAAGTTATGCCCGTATTCTGAATTAGTTGTCCGTCTTTCTGCCAATAAAGGGCAGGTGCAACTATCCAGGATATGGAAGAAATCAACAAGGCCACTTCAACCGAAGAACTGGAAAAGTTAAGACCCCTACATGAAAGTGTTCACTTTACACCATCACCCCTTGACAGTCATCCCTGTAAAGTCTTCCGTAATTGTCTCATAGGGTTCTGAGTTCAGTGTTTCAAATCGACTCAACTGATCCAAAGCAAAGAGTCCTGCTGGAGCTTTATATGAATGCAGTATTGTTCTGTAGAGGAATGAAATTCAACAAGGCACAGACATCTACTCTGCTGTCCATATTTAAAAGAGTGCATCAGGCAAATATTGGTAACTTGTCACTTTGTCTCTAGAAATATATTGTCTTTTTTGATAAAAAAATGTATTGATCTTTCGCTACTGTAACGTAAGACACCCTAATACACTTATTATTTTCAGACACAGCCCTCAATAATGCAGAACAGTGTTTCAACTACTGCAGTGAACTTTTGCTCTGTCATTCTGTGCGGGTATGTAGGTTCTCATTTCATTAATGACTTTATGATTTACCAGATACCCCGACTAAATATACCTTATGAGAGTCTCCACTTCCCTGTTGTCTTCTGACGGTCTGCCTCAATTCTTAACCTTTCTGCCCGTAGAGACCTCCTTTCAGCATTGGTCTCTACAACCTGAATCAAATGACGGATATCTTGAAGTACTTCACAAACACCTATATGAGACACTACGCATTGTATAAATACATCTTCACCCCTCAGGTACACTTACGTTGCCCTCTGCTTTGTGCTATATTTTTTATATATATTTGAAAATGATTTCAGACAAAGCATGACCATGTCATTTAGTCATTTGATAAGTTGAGTCAGTTTCTCTATTGCAGAGGTTTTTAGACCTTACTCTGACTTACTCTGGAACAGTAGGGGACCATGAACCTGATGAACTAGGGTCTCCAGGTATGAGATATTTTACATTCTCACAGAGAACTTATGGATCGTCCAGGTTACGACTAGGATTTGGTTACTTTGTCCACTTGTTTTTCAGCAGGAGAGAATAAGGATGAGGCAGAGAAGGGCAAAGATGAAGAGAATAATGAGGGGAGGGAGAAAGACACAGATGATAAGAACAAGGAGCAAAGAACAACAGAACACTGCAGGCAGCCTGTTAATAATGAACAGAAGGACTTGATCACAGGACCAGTCCTGGACAAAACAGGTGATTCATATGGTGTTTATATTGACCTCACTCGATGCTTGATGTCATTTTCCCATTTTTTGTTGTTTGGCACAGATTCACACGCTATTGAAATGTAATTTCTTTTTTCTTATGTTGATTTTTTATCTCAGCTAATTTAAAGTTTTTGTGATGGGATAGCGATGGCTCAAAAGCTAAAGGAGCATTCGCTCATCTTGATGTCCTGTGGTGATTAAGCTTGTGGTGTTAAAGGTTCCGCTAAAAAGGGGGAGCTTCAGAGCCTGGTCAAACAGGAAGTGAAGCAGGAGATGCAGCGTCTGACTGGCCACCTGGAGCAGTGTCTGAAGGAGAGCACTGAACAGCTGAACACCATCCTCGGTTCCCTGCAGACAAACCCCCAACCCAAAAAGTGATTAATAACTGTTATCATTGCCCCAAATAAAATCTATTTATATACCCGTGACTGAATTTAACTTATGGATAGACTTTAGTGTTTCCCATACATTCTTGTACTAAACAAATGTGTTGATGTAAAGCCTATGCAGCACACTTTTAAAAGTGAATGAGGTCCTTTGTATTTGTTCGCTCCTCTAAAACCACCTGTTCAGATGTTGTGTGATGAATACAGTTTTTAAATCAACCCAAAGCATCTGTCTAGGATTGTGGGAAAGTGTGGTTTCTCAAATGCAGCTTACAAGTGAATACAAAGACGACGTCTTCCTCAGTACTGACTCATGGTGAACCATTCACGGTTGTAAATATTTATTGTTCTAGGTCAACATTGTGAAATAATCAATAACTCAACATAAGTTTTCCAGAACAAAACGATTAAGCAGATCAGGTGATTATCAGGAATGCTAAATTACACACTTCTAAATACATTGGTTTATTTTAAAAATGCAGTTCAGGTTGTAGGTTTAAGCATTTAATAAACTCATTAATCAATTCAATCCGCTTAAACATGTCACATTAACAGCGTAAAAACACCATTGACGTGATAAAATGCTACAAAGTGTATTTTTCACAGTGCATATCAGGTGGGAATAACATTTAAAAAAATTATATTTGAACATATTTTAGTAATAGCAAAATAAAAATGACCAAGTGCACTGATTAAGACTTTTCCACTATGTTTCACTCCATTTAAGCAATAGTCATGATGGTAATATTTCTATCTAAACACATTGTGTGTGTTTTGTAGCTCCCCTGTAAAAATAAGTGCAAGATCATTTTAACTTGTCGCAACTGTAGCATGCTTCCCATAAGATAAAGTAAAACATATACACACATTGACTGTTAGAATAATGATATTGTGCATGTAGTTTTTTTTAAACCGCATTGAAAACTACTCTCTGAGGTTCGCTGTGCTTCAGTCTATTCTGCATTTAACAGCCTGGCCACTGGTTAAAACCTATGAGATCTGAGGTATCTCTATATTAGTGGGGCACTTCTGGTGTAAGGAAAATCAGCCCATTTGATCTGCTCTCAGTTGATCCAGCAGTATACAGTAGCTGCTGAAGAATAGGACTAGTTGCAGCGTTAAAATGAACAAGTCCACAGTCTACATGTGTATGTTCTTTCTGCAGAACCATCTATGTTTTTACAAACAGACTAAAGTCAAGGTTATCAAGGATTGTACAGTAACATTATTTCAACATTATGGACCCAGTTCCTTTTAGTTTTTTTACCAACTAGGAATGACAAAAAAGGTTCAGTCTTGGACCCCCTTTTATAGATGGAATACACCTGGTTGTAGGCATTCTATTAAAGACCAAGATTTAAATGAAAAGAAATAATATCTGACAGCAAAGGCAGGACATCAGAGAAGTTCCTCTCATCACAATTAAATTAAGGGGTATTTAAATGGTTATCACTGGGGTGTTTATGCATGATTCAACACAGGATCATCATCTCTGCTTCCCCTACAGTCCTCAGTTCAAGCACACATGACAGAGGTAGGCCACCCTAAACTTAGAAAGATATAGTGCATTGGGTCTTTCAATGAGGCTTTTTGTTTGGGCAAGATACAATTTCACAGTGGCTTGCCTCGCACATAAGATCACCTGTCTTTGAAAACAATCTCTTCTTTTAGTTGGTAAGTAAAGTGCAATGAAACCTCACCACAGCTCTCCAGGCTGGCAGGGTGGCTATCCTGAATCAATCCGAACTACATGTAAGACAACTTACGTTAACAAACAAAAACAACATCTGACCTGATATGACATTAAAAACATGACAATCCAATACAGTGTTGTGCGTGGGAGGGGGGGGGGGGGGGGGGGGGGATGAGGAGGACTGCAACCTTTAACCTTTGCCCTTCAAGTGTCAAAGTCCTCAAGCCCCAGCAGGATGATCTTGGCGGTGTTCTGGAAGAGCGCTGCGCGGTTTTGCTGCTCGCCCTTCTTCACCCAGTGGCCGTAGATGCGGAAGGCACAGCCATCGATGAGCTTGCGCACGCCCCGCAGCGAGTATGGGTCCCTGGCCAGGAGGTCGCGCGTTACCGGCCTGCTGCGGAGGTAGCGGAAGTGGATGCGGATGCAGGCCAGAGCAGTCAAGATCAGAACCTGATGGTGAGGACACGGTGTTTAATGCGATGCAGTCTTACATTACACACACAACATGACTTGTGCTATCCATGTACTATCGGATGACACTAACAAATGACACCATGCTGTGATAATTGAAAACAATGCATAAGAATAGATCATTTTAAAAGATAAAATCCTGTTTTGATCAAATCTAAAGCTAAAATCCCATCGCGTCTCTGAGCGTGGTTCCACTGCACCTTGCACATCGTGTTCCAAGGTACAGCAAATCTTCATCCTTATTAATCTTACACACACACAATGGGAACTCACCCTGAAGGTTTTCCTTGGACTAAAGCGCCGCACGTCCTTCTGGTACTGGCGAAAGAATGGATGAGCCAAAGCCTGCTCTGCTGACAGCCGCTGTATGGGGTCCACCACCAGCAGCCTGGAGATCTTGAAGGGGAAAAGAGCAACATACAAACAAGTCAGTACTTTGCCTCTGCTCATGTGGGTTAACACAACAGCAGGCTCGTTCTCTCAGTCGGACTGAAGAGACTGAAGATGGGAGAGGGGGGGGGGGGGGAATAAAATGGAATAAAACAAAACAAATAAAAAGCTTGGCTACAGCTACCGCAGTTTTGTGTAGCTGCAGCCAAGTTTGGTAAAAAAAAGAAATCTCATTATATTTTTTTGGTTCCTTCACTGTTTCCTTTCTTGTCTATCTCACTCTTCATGGAAACCGATATTCAGTGAAAACGCCTAAGCATTGAGTGGAAAAAGAGTATGACTCATGAGAAGGCAATACCAGGTCCTTGACGGTATCAGATCGATCGTCCCACTCAGGTGACGCGAACTGATAGCGGCCCTCCATGATCATTCGCAGCATCAGCATCTGCTTGCGGTGCCAGAAGGGCGGGGACCCCGCCAGAAGTGTGAACAGGATCACTCCACAAGCCCAGCTGGGAAAAAAACAACACAAGGAGATTTGAATTCCTTAGGAAGTAATCCTGTCCACAAAAACATCTTGCAAGACAGACCAATACAAATAAAAAGATTAAAAATTAGTTTAAGGTGAGGACAACTGAAATCAACTACATCTGCAATTCATGTTATATCATTAGTAAGACACATTAAAAATCAGAAATTAGTCCAAAACAACAACAACAACAGTAACTCACAGGTCAACCTCCTTCCCATATCCAGGGTGGGTCTCATCCATGGAACATTTCAGTATTTCGGGTGCAAGGTAACCAGGTGTCCCACAGAGCTCTGATTAGAAAAGTAAAATGTCACTATAGCTGATTTTATGAATCTGTTCAACCTATGATGGCATTTTGGTGGAAACCCCTAAGCCAAACTTCACAGTATGACTGATAGGGCTGAACGATTAATTGCATTTGCGATTTAATCGCGATATGATAGAACGCGATTTTCTAACCGCAACGTTCGCGATTAAAAAACGTGGTCACAAAAAAAAAAAAAAAATAATAATATTTTTTTTTTTAAGATGGTACATTTTGCACACAGTGTTTAAAAAGTGCATGCCTAGTGTTTATACTTAAAATTACTTTTTTTAAATTACTTAAATGCACAGTGGCAAAGCCACCGATTTGTTGTTCTTGTTTCTGTAATGAGCAGTTAAATAAAAATGTAAAATGTGGGAAAGAATATTTTACACTAAATGTATCTAATATTGTGTTGGTCATATTTAAATCATTCATTACGTTTTGTTGGGAAAAAAAGAGGATAAAAAAAAAAATCGCATATCGAATCGCAATCGCAATATTTTGGTAAAAAATCGCAATTAGATTATTTTCCCAAATCGTTCAGCCCTAATGACTGACCAATGTAGTGATAAACAAACAAAAGAAACCAAAAATGTCTGTACTATGAGACATGAGACACTGAATAATACATAAGCACATGACAATACCTCTCCAAGACTAGATATAATGTACATATTTAATGCCAGCCTGTTGTCTGGGTCGGTTTTCCTCTGCTCTACTCACCTCTCAACTGCTCTGAGGGCTGCAGCTGCACTGAGAAACCAAAGTCTGAGAGTTTGATGTGGCCGTGGTCGTCCAGGAGGATGTTCTCAGGTTTCAAGTCTCGGTGGATGATGTTGAGAGAATGGAGATACTGCACGGCCTCCAACAGAGCGCGCATCATACACCTGAAGTAGGGGACAAATACAGCCAGGTGTCAATGCAAGCCGAATGTGCCTGCACACGTCTGTGATTCGAATGGGATTTAGGAAGGCCTCTAAAGGACTTTTTTAGAGATATTCCTGGTGTGATGTTTATCCTCTGGCTTGCAATCATACATAGAGTAAAATTATGATTGTTATTTGTATTTCAATCTCAGTTCTGAACTCATACTCCTAACATAGTTAGTAAGCAATAAGCATCCAAAACTTGGATATCCATTTGAAACTTTACTTATGCTGAAAGGCCCAAATGGTCTCTTACCTGGTTTCTTTCTCATTAAGGGTCACCTTTTCAGTCAGGTAATCAAACAGCTCTCCTCTTCTCATACTGTGAAAAGGGAGTGGTTATGCACATGTTATTCCCCAAGACATACCACGCATTTTTTTGGAAATACTCAATAACATCCCAACTTTGAATAAATAAATAATACAACATACTCACAGGTCAAATACTAGAAATATGAAGGTCGCGGACTCATAGGAATCAATCAGAGTAACTACGGGACAGAATGTTTACCATTAACTTAAAGATAAGGACAGTGCAAACATGAGGACATAAGGGGAGGTTCCTACGGGAATGCTTACTGATGGAATGGTGTCCTTTGATTATAGTGAGAACGTGGATCTCCTTCAGCGTGGAGTTTTTCACTTCCTCCAGCTGCAGTTCAGTCATCTTCTCAGCAGTTATCTCAATAATTTTCACAGCCAGCTCCGACCCGGTCTGCTTGCAGAGACACCGGTGCACCACACTGCTTACACCCCTGAAGATATTGTGATACTTTTGTGAAGGCCTTTATATGTCATTTTCTTGATGTTCTAAACCTATGCAATTTTATCACTACCACAACAATGACCCAGAGAAAAAAGTACTTATTTCCTATACAATCACATTCACACTTTAAGGTACATTAAGGTCACGACACATTTCACGACATATTTCTATATAGCAATGGACCAAACAAGGTTAGGGTAAATTGCTGGTAGTTTCAAGTGGTTAAATCCAAAGACAAAACTCATACTAACCTGCCAATCACTTCCTTGGGATCATACTTCTGGTAAAACTCCTTCGCTCCTGCCCAGTCAGGCAGTTCGTCTCCCAGCAGAATGTCACGGGTCATATTGGTGGTCTAATTTTGAGAATATGTAATACACGTTACATTACTCCATTTCGTCATATTTTAAACGACTGTTCTTCTCTGCATTGAATATGGGTACAACTAAGGTGTCAAATGCACGCTGGCTAATATAGAATAGCTGAAGGAAGAGCTGTCATTTTTTACTCGACCACCACGTGAGTCGTTATGTTGCAACACAAATCCAGAATGCCTATTTTGACATCCGCGCAGAGACAGGAAGAAGACATGTTGTTTGCTTAACCAATTTTTTTACTTACGCTAATGGTTTTAAGGTATTGTAGCTTCAGTTTTCTAGCGGCCTTGCACAAACAGCTAACGTAAACTAGCCAGAATAGCTAGTCCCGGTCGCCAACATCCATACTTGCAAGTTAGCTAAACAAGTTGTGTGGACCTAAATTACCGCCTCACATACCGCAGTGCTGACGTAGTATTCAGAATTGTGAAGACAGGCATGTTTTCAGCCTCTGTAATCTAAGAACGGCGATGAAAACTGGTTAGGTCTGGAGTAAATCGTTAGCTTGTCCAGTCTCTTTAGTAAACACGGTGACGCACTTGTTCCTCTTTTTGATCCACCTAGCCAGCTTCATGTCAGTTCAATGCATTGCTGCCCTCAAGAGGATGGGATGGGATGAAACACTGAAACTCTGCTCAAGCTACAAGACTTGCTGAAGGCCCATTATACATTAGTACAGGGGTTTTCAACTGGTTTTGTCCCAGGGACCACCATTCTGACTAGAAAGTAATTCGCGGCCCACTGATGTGCCTGCGCGTGCGTGTGTGTAACTGCCGCCGCCACGCCCCCTCCGCTGCACAGATATGATATTCTGCCTATAACACTTAAATATGTGAAATGATCAGGGTAGGTCACTAACCACCGCCACCACGCCCCCTCGCACATATTCCGCCTGTAGGACTTGTCAGTGTAATTTCTTCACTGAATATGGGTCTACATTTCAGGCAATGCGACTTGGCTATTCAGACTATTTAGATTGACATATTTTTCTTATTTTAGATATTCAAGAGTAATCTGGAAATGTGTTGAAATATCAAAGCGAATTTATAAAAATAAAAAAATTCAATGGTGAACTGATCAACATAGGCTCATCTCGCGGACCCCCGGTTGAAAACCCCTGCATTAGTAGAATACTCACTTGTCGATGCAACCTTGTAATGGCAAGAAATAACGTTTAGTGACAGGAATTAGGAACTATGTTATCCATCCACCAGTTAAGGGCAGAAGATAACGAAAAAATGAAGTTGTCATGTCTCCATAGCCTGGCACGCACCTCCATGCTACCTGTACGATTTTGGAAATTTTACATGTATCTATTCTGCTGCCTAAGGCTGGACCTCTTCAAGTTCACAGGTATACAGAAATCTTCACATCAAACATGCAGTTCATGAACAAGACTGCATTTCCAGTGAAACTACAAGTAGGCTTCTTTTACATAGTGAGTGTTGTGAAAGGTGTGAAAATAAAACATACCATTGTTACACATTAAGAGCAAACCATTTAATTCATGGTTGAAAATAAAAACATTTTATTAATCAATAAAAGAACAATCCCAGATTGCCAGCAAAGTCATCAAAAGAAAACCAAATAAAAGTAAACTGTACAACTAAATCCAAAGCAAAGGTAAAAGGGCTTTCTGATACACACTCACACACACACACACACACACACACACACGCACACACGCACACACGCACACACGCACACAGGTTCAGAGACAAGCTCTTATACGGCAAACATGTAGGGAAAACATAAAAATATTTACAGTACAACATGACAAACATAAGTTCTCAGGGCGAACAAACAACATAAAAAACAGGGCTTTGGAGTATGTAGCTATGCAAGTACAAGTGGCGCCTAATTTTTTCCCCCCATTTTCTTTTTCCAAAACAAGGCTTCACATCATCAAACCCACTTTTACACATCCTAAAGGCTTCATGTCTCTCCCTCCCACCCCTCAGTCCCCCCCCCCAAAAGCTCCAATTGATCTACACCGGTATTTTGAGTCAACCTTATCTTTTTTTTCTTTCATTCATTTTGAGATTTAAAAAAAAGAATGTTTTTTTTAACATTAAATCTTGCATATTTATTTTTAAATGGCATCAGACACACAATAAGGTATTCTGCATGGCTCCTTTGTGGGTAGTGAGAGTGCAAGGGCTACAGAGACTAATAAGGTAAAAGTGAGAACCAACAGTTATAGCAGATTAGACATTCATATCAGTGCTATTGTATACATCTTAGTTCCTCAGAACCCAATCTAGGGCGTGAATAATGAAAAGAATTCTACCAGCCTTGGGGGAGAAATCAAATTGCTGCAATAACAAGCATCACCCGAACGGTTAGGGGTACATGCGAACCTTCTTCAAGCTTGCGTATTTGACCCCCCACCAACAAGCACAGAAACCAAAGATTGTAGTGTTTTGGTGAGAGATAAGAATGCTCCCTAAATACAAGTGTGCTTGTAAAACAAAGGCAATAGGAGACACCGGAGTTCATTTCACACGCTCGCTTGATACCGATTGAAACTGAAAAGCCTCAAGCAACAGAAAATTGATGACTGCATGTAAACTAAAATCTGTCGAGAGCTACGTATTCGAATGAAGAAAGAGTCAAACTTTCACCATTCTAAGTCCATCCTCAGTACTTCAATCTGCAGAATAACTCGACCTTCTGTAACCAGACGTGACTGCTCCAAAGACAGCTAAAATTGTCCCAGTGTGTATGTACGAGTATGTGTGTGTGTATATGTGTGTATATGTGTGTTTGTGTCCATGCTGCCTTTGGGCACCGTGACAATGGAGTGCGCCATCCTCTACACTGTGGATGAGTGCTGAAAACGAAAAAACATTACTGTTGAAGACGCAGCGGATTCCAAATCAGCCAGAACAGAGCTGATGCTAAGCCTGTACAGTGAGTCCCTGGGGGACCATCCCAAGTAGAGGGCTGTGTCTTTGTGTTGCGCTGAAGGACTCCTTATCGTGCCGATGACCTTCTATGTGAACGGCAACCTCAGCTGACGTGTGAGGGAGAGATGGATGAGATGCACCTCAACGGAGCTGTTCTTTCTGGGAATGCCAATTCGAAGCCAAACCAGCCTGCCGGACTTGCTCGTTCAGGGAAAAGTCCATGAGCGGATGCAATGTGACCATGGAAGCTTGCCCGGAGAACTTGTTCTTGGTGGCAGAAGGCTCTCCAGGAGATAAGCATCTTGGTGCCAAGCGATATGAGGTTGGCTCCGCAGTGCTGGGGTGTAGAGTACACAAGCTGATTAATCTTGTTTGTATCAGTCCGTCTTTGACATCAACCTTCAAAAAGAAAATACTTGGCTCTACAAGGCCCTTCTCCCAACAAACTGTCCTTTTTCCATCCTTGCCCTTGTGGTTCCTCGGTCTCAGTTCCTGGTTAAATGCTGCTGAATCTCGACAAGGGAGAGGTACACACACACACACACACACACACACCCTGTTGAGATATTGTCCAGTGGGGAAAATAAACTGTCAGTTTGAAGTGCACACTCATCTGAAGGAGGTGCATTGAGTGTCCAGTAAGACAGTGGAAGGTACACCACAAGCAGTACAACCTTGGGGTAGAACTGGCAAGACAGGTATAATATGAGTGTCCCTGTTTTCAGGCTTGGCTGCCTCCCCCCCTCCCCACCTCTTCAATTTCCAACTTATAAGTCTGCCACCCATCAAAATGACCCTACATGAGAGGCCGTCATCCTCAAAAAAATCACCTCAACTGCAACCGTTCATCAACCAGAGGAAGCCACAGGGCAGAACCCCCCTCTATACCTTGGCAGAAGGTTCTAACAATGCTGTCTAACAACGTCCCTGCACACAACAGAGGTTGTTTGTTGTTGTTGTTGTTGGCTAAAAGTTCTTCTGGAATAGACTTACATGAGGTCAATCTCTTCCCTTCTCCATATAACAAAGATGACCTTCCATGTTTATCTCTGGTGTATCCTGATGAGCCAAAAGACTTAGCCTACACAGGGTTGTTTACCAAGAAGATTCAGCTAGTACTCAGTCACCATGCTTTTCTTTGCCATCTCTTTTTTTCCCCATCAAAAAGCAAAAGAAGAATAAAAAAAAAACATGAGAACCAGTACTCAACGCACTTCTGCCTCAACGTTGTTTTTCAGAAGAAAAACAAAACAAGTAAAGGAAAACTAATGCAGGAAGAGTAACGAACATCACTAATTTTTTTCTCCTCTCTCTAGGATCTTCTCAAAGAACAACAAAAAAAGAAAGACACTTTTCTTTTGCCTTGTTAAAAATCTTGATTTTTTTTTGTGTAATTTTTTTTTGACGTTTTCGCAAAAAAAGGAAAAAAAGGCAGCGACTTTCCATCTCTTCACTTCTTCTTGTCCTTCTGTTTCTTGTCGGGCTTGCGGCTCTGCTCAGCGGCCAGGCTGCGCGGCATGACTAGCACACTGCCATCGGGCCCGTACTGCAGGGCGTAGTCGCTGGCTGAGTACGGACGCCCATGTTCGTCCCTCAGCTGGGAGAACACCTCCTGGTACAGGCTTTGTACCTTCTGCTTCATCTGGCGGATGGAACGCAGGAACTCCATCTTCTCCTTGAGCAGCCGGGCCTTGTCGCGGCGCAGGTCATGCACACCGTGTTCCAAGTTCAGGATGGTATCCAGCTTGCGCTTGCGGCAGTTCTGGGCGGCCATCTTGTTCTTGCCGCGCCGGCGGATGTCGCGGATCAGCGCCAGCTGGGGCTCGCTCAGGTGGTGCTTGGCCAGCAGCTCGTTGAACTCCTCCACGGGCAGGTTGATGATCTTCTCATTGGAGAAGGGGATCTTCATGGAGCGGGCGCGGCGCTCGTCGCGACTCGCGTGCTTGTCGAGGAACTCGCGAGGTGGCTGGAGCTTGGACTGGTGGGGGAGCGACTTGTCGCGGCCCGTTTTCTTGCCACAGGAGCCGGGCAGCTGGGAGTGGTCGGGGTAGGAGGACGCCAGCGGGAGGTTGTAGGTGTGGTTGTGGTTGACGTTGTCCAGCTCAGGGAGGCTGCCAAACTGAGACGGATCCTGGTAGCTCATCCGGCATAGCTTGCTGTACTCAGGTTGGTAGCCTCCGACAGCGCCTTCCTCCATCTCAGGGCTGGCCGCCTCCGAGTCGGTGCTGTAGCCCACCGCTCCCTCCTCTGAGAAGGTGGCGGAAGTGGAGGATGAGGAGGCGGCGGAGGAGCAAGAGGTTTCAGAGTTGCTCGGCGACGCCGGGCTGTGGCTGGAGTCCAGGGAGAGGCCAGAGTCGGAGTCCAGTTCGTCCTCCAGCTGGGATGCCTGGGCTTGGCTAAAGCCTTCCTCCATGGCCAGGTCCAGCAGGCTGATCTCATCCAGCATGGACTCCTCCAAGAGACTGCTAAAGGGGTCAGTCAGCGTGTGGGTGGACGTGAGATTGGTGGTGCTGTTGAGTGGAGGTGGGGCGAAGAGTCCCGTCAGGTTGGTGGCCCCATACGTGGAGTTGATGTTGGAGGAATTGCTGGAGGACAGCCGGAGCAGCGCGGGCCGGAGGGTCCCGTTGGGATCCAAGTCCGGGTTGAAGAGCGTTGGGAAGTCCTGGCTGCAACTGGGAAGGGATGCCTGGTGTAGGCTGACGTCCTGGTTGATGAGGGTGGAGCGCGAGAGGCCAAACTCACCCATGGTGCTCGACTCAGGTGTGCCTCCACTGCTACTGCTGCTGCCGGTGCCGCCACCGCTGTCTGTAGCGTGGCTACTATCTAAGGACCCCTCAGCCGTGCTGTTCACCTCCATGTCCTTGACAGAAAGAGAGAGAGAAAAAAATAATCAGGTTCTGGAACGATCTAATAACACCATGTGGAGTTCTTTAGCAACAAACTCAGTAGGTATGGATAAGGTGCTGACCTGCAGCTCCATAATGGCCATGATGTCCTGCCACTGCTGCTCAAGGTCCAGCTGTGGTTCAGGCTGGGGGCGAACTGGAAGTAAGGGCAGGCCCTGAGAGGTAGAGGGAGCCTCTTCACTAGTGTCCCTCAGCTCTGAGGTGACAACTGGATTTTGGAGCTAAAGGAGAAAAATAAATATTGGGGAGATTTAATGCATGAAGCCATTTGGAAAGCTTCTCTGCCTTGCTCACCACTTTAGATTAGCTGAATTTAAGCGTTTCTGTGGTGGCGTTTGCAATCTCACAGAGGGACCGTACAAATATATATATACATACATATATATATATATATACATACACATTTTTTTTTTTTTACATTTCCTAATGCCCTGCTGGTCTACGAGGTTTACCTCCGACTCTTCTCCGAACGGGAAGGTGGCCTCCAGAAGTCTGAGGCACTCCTGGAGGGACAGAGAGGTCTGAGTGCCCAGGCTGGGGAGCTAAGAGAGCAGATAACCCAGATGGTCAGCGCCTCAGCAAGATTAAGTACACACTAGATTAGTGTATCTCGCCACTCAGTAGAGTTAAAGACAACTGCATTATCCTCATAAGGAATGGGCTGTGGCAGAGTGCTTCATAGACCTATGAGCAGTGCAACATACTATGAAATGTAATCCACTGCAATCAGATGGGCATATAGTCTGCTCTTAAATGCCACTGCTAAGGGGGGAAGATGGCACTCAGTGGCTCACCTGCTCAGGTATGCTCTCGCCAGTCTCCCCATCCACGGGAGCCGGCGGCTGGTCCTCCTCCAGGTTGAGACCGTTCCTCCAGCTCTCCGGGCGCTCTTCGCCACCGTCCTTTTCGTCCTCGTTGCGCTTCTCTGCCTCGCTCTCCTTCTGCCGGCTGCTGTAGTTGAACACCTCCCGCCCTGCGCCAAGGTCAATGTCCTGCCTCCACAGGATGTCGATCAGGTCAATGTCCTGTGAATGTATGCATCAATGAATCAACCTCACCCATACCTGAATCCGTTCCTGGGTTCATCTAACAGATTGCTTAGTAGGTCGTCATAACAAAGGACAGTCTGTCCTTGACTGAAAGAAACATAAGACATGCATGCATTGCTCATGTGATCAGTGACACAAACACAGCTTGCCAAAGATTCTGTCCTTTCTACATCATGCCATGATCAGCCTACCAGATTATGTTCCATGGAATTAGGAAGCACACCGAGACATGAGGGAAAATACATATCTCTCCACCTTAACATCCCACCAAGTGACAAGATAATATATCCAAAATGACATGCCGTACAGGAAAGGCATTTTAAGTGGCCATGCTTCCTGAAATCTGACCCTATGACCTTGGCACTGCTTACTCCAAACGCACGCACACACACACAAAAATAAATAAAACATTCAATCAGTGAAACATACAACTGCACAGGGTGTGGTGTGCTGTGCTGTACCTCCTTGGTAAGGTCATCGTTGTTGTTGTCCCGCTCGCCTGGTTGCTCCTGGCTGTCCTCCGGGGCCACCGCTCCCAGGCTGTTCTCTCCGCCTTGGCTGTAGGTGGACTCAGACGTTCCGCTGCCCCCCCTCATGGTGGAGGCCTCGGGGCTGTTCACATCCTCCAGGCCCCCACCATTGTCCAGGGTGATGCTGGGGCTCGACTGGCCTGCAGCCGACACCACTGTCTCCGGATCACGGTGCACCAGCCAGGCACTGACCTCGGTGCTGGGCACCTGCAGGTGATCCAGGGAGCGCACCTGGTTCAGCAGCCGGCGCGTGGCGAAGAAGTGGTCCAGGTCCACACTTTTGGGATGGATGCCATAGCCGTCCAGTGTGTTGCGGAGGTTGTGGAACTGCGTCTGGGTGTAGGCCGAGGTGGGGCCCAGGATGATCTCGCGCAGTGGGGGCAGCTGATTGTTCAGGTAGGAGTCCACGTCCACCCGCACCCCAATGAGACTCAGTAGGATGGTGAACTGAATCAGGCCCTCTGTGAAGTACTTTTTCAGGTAAAGCATTTCTTAGCAAAGCACCAAAAAAATGAAAGTAAAAATAAAACGAACAAAAAAAAACCCAAGAGTCACACCCACAGGCCTGCTATGGTTGCTCTTTCACTTCAGTCAAAATGAAAAATCAAAGATAGCATTCAAACATGAGCGACAAAAGAATGCAAACAAATCAAAGGATTTCCCTTAGGCTATTTGAACTTCTTTTAGAGAGCCAATGAGACAGTATTGTATACTCTTGACAGTATTTCTTTGTTATTTTCAGTGCACTCTTTCAAACAAAATCAAAAGAGTGGTCATATTCCAAAGCTTGTTGGTAGTCCTCTGTCCAATGACCTCTTCCAAGCCTGCACAATGAAACACAAAGGAAATATTGACTGAACTGATCAGAAACTCTTAAGACACTCAATTAACTCAGTAAAGCAACAACCTAACAATTGTGATTACTTATGGTGAATTGAGAAGATGACAAAAATAATAGCAATCAAACATTGGCAATACCTCCTTAATATCTAAACTCCATCTATTAGCCACATATACCCATTTAATTACTGCATAAAGCCTGGATTCGTTAGCTGTCAGCTGCATATACCGGTTTATGATGTAAAAGGGATTATAGAGCACTTTCTTCTTGATTTGTAGAACTAACTGGTCTGATGACGGAATATCTTATACTGTCTCGGAAAGCAAATGATCATTAAAAACTGAGGCTGATATAGCATGCTTAACCAGTCATACGATTTCTCCCACCCATCTCTGCTGAGTCCCATCCCGTCCAAAATCTGCCCGTGGTCTACGGTGGGTAATCTTCTCGCAGTTTTCAAAATAAACACTTCCCTGCAGAAAATGCTTTCATGTCTAAATTGAATATGTTACTGACACACTTTTCTGACCTATAACCACTATTTTATCTCACCATTCTAGCACCACAAAGCACGAACACTTGCCAAACAACCAGGAAGTATTGATCCCGCACACTTCCGCTATCGGCATCCAACATCCTCAATAGCAACAAGTGGTGTAACCGTGACTGACAGGCTAAGCAGCCATCCACAATACAGGGATAGAATTAATCTACCGGCTTGTTATACATTCCATCCAATAGGAAAATACGAGGGGCGGAACGTTGCGCGTTAAACATCGCCTTTGCACAGACAATAAACGAAGTTTAAATAGCAAATGCAGCTAAATGTTTCTTCGTTGTTTACGTTTCAAACCAGATTTTACTCCTAGTGAAGAAGGATGTGAGCTGAGACAACATCAATCCACAGATCTATACCACAGAATCAGCGGCCACGCTAGCTATCTACCTAGCAGACTAACCGGCCGAATGTGCTAGCTATCGCTAGCATGCTTGCTGCTTTAAAGTCTATTTTCACACTATCGTATGAATAATTACCACTGAATTAATAACCTTGGTGTATCTTATCACCTGCAAAACAAATTCTGAAATCCAACAGATGTTTCTTTTGTTGTCCACGTTATCCTCGACGTTATTTGTCGTATTTTCGCTTTGAATGGCCCAACATGACTTGCAAAATTTCCACCCAACTAGCTAGCTAGCTACTATCGCTAGTTTATTAGAGAGGAGCCCGTTGTACAGTGCGCATGCGTAGAAATTTCTAGGGCGCGAGTTGGGTGAGGTCATTGAGTGGGGGGAAATCCCTCTTGCAAACTCAACCTATGCACCACTAATAAGTAACAAATTGTCAACATTAATATGACCCACAACAAACTCAATCTTCTATGGAACAAATAACCAAGTGTGCCAGTGTGCTAGAACTGCTTCCATGATCTGTGATCATTTCACGTATAATCATAGGCTAGTCATTTCAAAACATGTTCAATTTAAAAGGAAGGCCATACAGAAGAAATTGTTTTAAAATAATATAGGCCTAGGTCTGAACATGTTCAGCCTAAAGACCTGTTGTCAGTATAATAGCAAAATAATTTCATAAAGATTTCTGAGCAACACAAATGTCATACCACAGGCCCATGCCTCTCTCCAATGATGATAACTGAGTGTCTTATAGGCTTCTCCCAAATGAACAAGGTAATGTCCCAGCTGTGGGATATCTTTTCAAATTATGTAATTTCAAGCTGCAGAAAGCAAAATATACAGGTTACATTCAAATATAAAATGTATGTCACATAATAATGCCTCAGATCACATTGACCTGTTGACATGTTGACTCATTGTGTCATTACTTTTACTTAAAAAAAAAAAATCTTTCTCTGTTTGTTTTGTTTTGTTTTGTTTTTCTTTTCTTTTATTTATTACTACTTGCATGGGCATTAAAAAGCCTTTGCTCCCTGACGTGCAGAGTGCTGTGAAGTACAAGGCCGCCACCACCACCACCACTAGATGGCAGAAGGGCATCATATTATCTGAAAGTAATGGCTTATAAAAATCTAATGGAGTGTCAGATATCTATGTACCCTACATAAATGTCATAATCAGTGTTGGTAGATGGTTTTAAGTGTTGTGATTGGCCATTGAATCTTTATGCCACTGTGTAGGTGTCTTTTGCTCTGTAGTAATTTTGCATCATTAAAATAAAGCTGACAAGTAGGCCCATATGGAGAGTTTCAATGCTTCAGTGTCATGCCTCTGAATGATACCTGTGGTGTTTTTGCCATCCTACAAGATAATAACATCACGATTATATGAGACCTACTGAGATACATACACAAACACACACACACACACAAACACACACACACACACACATATATATATATATATACATATATACAAACAACAACAAAAAACTGTGGTCAGTTTGAGAAACCCTTTACATATGTATATCAAGCATATCTTATTATCACAATAGGGAAACCCTTGGTTCTCAAAAAGAAGGGATAGTGTAGGGGAACAAGAAAATCTAATTTGTGTATAACTGCGACTTGAACAATAAAAACAAATACGAGATTCTCCTATCTGAGCTTCTGTGAGCCTGCATTTTCGGAGAATAGCTCCCTCTTCTCAGAAAAAGAAAAAATACCAGGAAATCACCCCTCACAACGTAATTGATTATCAGCTCTGGGACACATGCATGAAGAACATGGATTACTTTATGACATAAAAGTTACAGCTAATCACTTTGAATCCATTCAGTGTGATCAAGTAGGCTAATAAGAAAAGTTTCAGCTTTCAGGACACCTCACATCCTTGTGGCTGGTTTTAGAGGGAAAGTTATGATTTCCATTGGTGTTTGGCTAACCATTACTTGTAGTTGAAAGCACCCACGACCTTGGACGTGATGGGGTCATCATTCACTCAAGCTACTGCATCTCCTGGGTGAATGAGAATGCTATGATAATTATTTAAAATGTCCATCTACTGCTTGCAAAAAGGTCAACATTAAGGGCACTTCCCCCTGTGCAAACGTGCCATCCCAAGTGCATTAATTCACAACAGTATGCATAGGGTATACCAATTAAGATAAAAGGATAACATATGGAGGAAACAATCAAATGAAAATAATGCAATCCAAATTTCACTGTTAAACTTAGTTCATGGACCACCTGCCAATTCTGCATTCCGGCTTTAAAATATGTGTGGATGAGTTTGTAATGAACATTAAGTCATATGAACAGCTCGAGGTATCACGTTGCTAAATTACATCTTGTTTATAAATCAAACATGTTGGTGGTTCGTCTTAGCAGTAAATGATAAATGCAAAATAATCTTAAATACACTTTCTGTTTGGACAAAAGTAAGGAATAAATATGTGGTCATGTCAAATAATAAATCACGTTTAGGTTTGGGTGGAATTTTTTATCCTTAAATTTCAACCCGAGGCAACACACTCGCTCATCCCGTTGATTGCCTTCCTCCCAATGCATGTTACAGCTTTAAATCTGATCGACACAGACTTGTGCCACGTTACGCTACGGTGCATTTTGTTCAAAATCCGTCCGCTTTAATTTCTCGGTATGGGGACTAAAGAACTGTCTTCCCTAAGAGCGCTGAAGTACTTTTAGAGGAACAACGACCAATATACTTAGATATCTTCTACTGATCACAGTTTCCCTATAACATAAAAACCCGGTGGATTTGATGAAGAAGCATAGCTAATTCTGCAGAAACGCCGTTTCCATCCGTGCAAATAGAATAATGGGAGAGAAATGAGAAGGAAAACAAAAGCGAAGCGAATTCTTGATTACGAAAATGAAGAAGACGAGGAAGAGGACCAAAAATTGGATGCCATATGTGTAAGATAATTCAAATGACCAAGTCTTAACTGTCTGTCGTAGAAATATTTCTGTCATTCGTGTCTTATTATAGAAAGTGTGTTTGGTCACTAAACGGTAATTGATATAACACCAACTAACTGTCCAACAGAAACGAAGAAGACAAATGTATCCTGCCAAAGAGAAAGCAGAGGAAAATTCATCATCCACTGCGTGGCACAATAAGTTCAACATTGGGGTATGGGCTTTTTCTTAACCATGCAATATTTGTATCGTAATTGTTGATGTGAACCCCTGTGTAGCAGCAATTACTCCGAGATGATCACATAGCCTCCATGAGTGTTTGGTAAGCCCACCATAGCCTACTGTAAGGGGGACTCAGACAGGGACTCCAAGCGACACAATGTGCGCTTGCATTTTGGCGGATTGAGACAGGGCAGCCATGCCTCACCAGAAATGGAGAACAATGGGGCAAAGTATGATATACTTTGTATAGCATGTATAATTCAAACGCGATCAATGCTGGCCCGTTCTGCATTGAGTACGTTGAGTACTCAAGGAATGATTGCATGTCACTGGATTTGCCTGTCATTTAAAAGTTTCTTTCAAATTAGTTTTAAAGTAATCTCTTTCTTTTATAACGAGTAAATAACACTTGCATAATAACTGTCAATTTCAACCCGTGATGTTAGTAAAAATAGCAAAACACATTAGAAATGTCCTATATTTAAAAAAAAAAACCTTTTGACACTTACACTATTATGTTTTCATGGTGCATTTTCTTTATAGTGGTGTAACCATTACCATAATGAAATAATCAGTTGTTTACTGTCAATTTAGGCCTCTGACTTTGAAGGGCCCCCATCCAGTCACTTTGCGGACAGCAGTTCCTCTCCAGAGGTAAGTGGCGCTTCCTGCTGCACCTGCTGTGCAGGTGTGTCTGTAGCAATCTGCTGAATCAGGCTGTGAGTATTTTAACATGTACTCATGGATGTGCACTTCTGACATCCCAGGAAGCTGATTACTTACAGTCCTACTCAAAGATGGAGCTCATTGCCATGGTGCTGTGCATGCAGAGGGAGATGGAGAACTTGAAGGAACAAATTCGGTGCCTTACAGGTAGACCAGTTATTTCCAAGTTACATGTTCACCATTTCAGACTTGCCTAGTTGGCTCATATGTCCACTGTCATTTACCCACCCTAATTTACAAACAGCTTTCATGAATTTGAAAATGAACAATTTTTTTTCCCCCCTTTCTCTAATAAACTAAACAGCTTGTGGGAAGCTTGCCAGACATCTTGAGGCCCTGATTGAGAAGACTCAGATGTGGGCAAATAGGGACAGCAAGACCTCTGTCCCAGTAGTCCCCAGCATTGCTAGTGTCCCAGTACAGATAGATACCACTGTCCCAGCCCTGCTGACTGCCCCAGCTGTCCTGAATGGACAATGGCCGAAGCAGGAGAGCCCTCCCCAGAAACCACAGGATGCCTCACATAGGAACCGACTCTTCACAGAGGTATCATTACTCATTGCATAGTTCGTTTTCCAGTGATCAACAGTTCAATGCAGTTGAAAGAGCTCTTCATAGAAGCGTCTGTTTAGTGATTCAGTGCTCTATCCCTTAAGGTTACAATAGTATATTTTTACTAATTAACATATTAAAAAGCTTATCCTTTCTCTAATATATACAAATAACACTGGTTGGCGCTCTTAGTTTATCACCCCCGAGTTGTTGGAGAGGTGCAACACTGGCACCACGGCACAGAAGCTGACCAACGACCTGCTGCGGGGGCTTTACGAGAGGGACTGCCTGGCCTCTCACTCCATCTCCGGGGTGGTGTACAACAAGAGAGGTCAGCCCAAGCCTGCGCTGCCCACTGAGGAGGTGCAGGCCATTTTGAGTAAGTACTACACACAGTCTTCTATATATCTGTCTTTATTTCATTATTTTCAGTCAAAATCTACTTACACTGATTAAACTCATGTAAATATTTTGCATTTGAGGAAATAGTCACTACAAACAAACTTCCGAAGTACATGCAATTGTGCATGTTGTTTTTGAGTTCCGAATGCTTCAATCAGTATGTACTTTGAGAACCGTTGGAAGGAAGAAGTCAGTTTGTGGCTCTCAGAAGTTAGTGATTTCCCACGATTTTGTTTTGCTCCCTACACAGGAACTGTTCAGTATTTCTTTCCCGGGAAGACAGATGCAGAGATCAAGGGCTACATCCGGCAGAAGCTGCAAAATGAGGCTAAGCGTCTGAGGAAGAAGCCCTGTTCATCAGACCACCAGGACTCAGGGGTCAGGGGTCAGGGGTCAGGGGTCCCAGTCTGACTGCTCTTAGAGCAACTCAGGGGTCCCAGTCTGACTGCTCTTAGAGCAAGCAGTGTTAGCATGAGTGTTACTGGACAGAGGCCTAGCGTTGATTGATAAATGGTTTTAGTGTCCTGTGTTCCTAGGTGGTAGCCTGAAGAAATTTTGATGTGCCTACACTCTCCTTAATAAAGTCACAGTCACAGTCACCTTAAGCTGTCGTTTGACTGGGCACGACTGTGATGTTATTGACGTCAGAGCAGTGGTCCTGTGCAGTTAAAAAGTCTTCATTTTGCATTCACCTTGGCCTCTGGTTGGAGAAAGCCCAGCCACCAATAGACGTAGAGTTGAATGTTGTGTCTGTAAAACATTTCATTTTTGATAATACTTTCTATTTAAGAGATTAATAGACATGTAATAAATGTACTGTTGTAATAAAAATAAATAAATGTAATAACAAGACTGTTGTGTGAAAGCCACATTAGAGCTCATGACAGTCACACATACATTGTATTTTCAATGTATTCCTAATTTGGCAGTGTACTCTGATGTACTCATGATCTCAGAACTAGCTTTATGTTTGTAGTCCTTTTATAATTAAATAATGTCAAAAACTCAGACTCTGTCTCAGTCTCGACTTCATTGCTGCTGTAACACTAGCTTTCCATACAGTTAAAATAACACAAGGGGGAAATATCACGACTCGCTAAATAACTCAAGTGTTTTCCTCAGGACATGTATTTGTGTACTTGTGCGAGGGGGAATGAATGGTAGAGCTACAGCAGGGTAGAGCTTGACTGGAGGACAGAAAGGAGTGGCTTGCGGCACAGGGGGACGTGGTGGGGGAAGCAATGCAGACTGCATGCCCTAATCAATGGCTGGGCCACACAGGCGGAGTGACAGCAGCAGGGGTACACGGCCAGTTGTCTTGGCAACCCCAGCCTTCTGGGCCGTCGCAGCCTGGGTCTCACCCTGGCGAGCGCAAGCGAACATCTGCCCACTGCAGGGATGAAGGGAATTGTGGGAGATGGATTGGGGAGGGGGATAGGATGGGATGGGGTTGAATAATTACGTGTGTCGCCCAATGAGCGGGAGAGAATTTGTTTATAATCACCCGTTCCTACGGATGATTTGACAAATGTCTGGACCTCACTTGCATCATCCCGCTCTCTTTCTCTCCTTTTCTCCCTGAAATGGTTTCTGTCACAGAGAGCTGGGCCTGCCTGGTCTGATGGATGACTGGATGAATGGATGGAGATAGAAAAATGAGAAATGGTAGAGGGTGAAAAAAATAAAAGGGATGGGTGTGACAGGCAGCATAAATTAGGCCCCCCCAACTGTGCTGGGAGAGGAGCAAGACGTAATTAACAAATCTGTGCAGGTTGAATGTCACCCAGCGCATCCAAAGCTCACCCTTTCTTCTGTCAGCAAAAGATGTTTATGACGACAACATGATAGGTGGGTTTCACAGAAAGGGGCAGAGCTTTGAAAGGTTCTGTCAAACCAAGACACTGACAGTAATGAATTAAATCAGTCGTACAGGCCTATTTAAATCTTAAACCAGGTGTGGTTTTCAAAATTATGACCTGAAAAGACTCAAAATGTGGTCTTTGGGGACAGTTTTTTGAGCATACCATGAAAGCTGTCTGTCTGAGTTGCATTGTTGTCTGTGTGTTTGTATGCGAATGCAGAGTCGTGCTGCGGTAGGCTACATTAGCTCTTCAATCTTGTGAGCGTAATGTGTTTCTGACGTGTGATTATGGCGCCAGCCCCCGGGGCTAGCCAGGGAGGACACCATATGATGGAGTGGCAAGGGCTGATTGGAGATTGTTTTCTGTACCAAAGCACCAAAGGGAGATTGAAGGAGAGGAGTCTGTAGCACTGGCACAGAAACTAAGGAGAAGAAATTTCTTGGGACTTCAACGGTTCCACTTGATATGGATACAACGTAATGTAAATACCACTTGAGGTCAACTAAACTAAACTTCTTTAATGCTGTTGGGTCGTACAGTTTAATTTGTACATTTTGAAAAAAAGAGAAAGAATTAGTCACAAATCAGGGAGGAGAAATTTGTTAATTAAGCATGGGGATTTATATGGGGACTAGACAAGTAACAATGAATTTAGGGCCCAGCGTGTGTGAGTGTGTCTTATTACCCAACGAATAGGTTACACTGAAGTTTAATGCCAAAAGACATGACAAGAAAAAGTTTTAGAATTCAATAGACAGGATTAGAAAAATTGTTTTACTCACGATTATCAGTTACAGTCTGGTCATAGTGTAATGCTGTGTATTTTTGTAGAACTATACATAATCATCACCATCCATTCAGCCTACAATAGCAGATATTGACCACAAATCGCATGTCTTGCGCAAAAAGAATCCCGAGTACAACATGGGTTACATGGCATGAAGTGTTCTTGGAATATCTACTCAGTAATGACCATTCAGTGTTTGATAAGAATTACATCAGAGTATGACCTTGTGCATAATTCCAATTAATACATACAGTTAAGGCTCTGTGTGAGTGTGTCTGTGTGTGTGCGTGTGAGTGTGTCTGTGTGTGTGTCTGTCTGTGAGAGTGTGTGTGTGTGTGTGTGCGCGCGTGTAAGCAAGTGGCGAGTGCACAGCTCTGTCTGTGAGGAGTCATTGCTCAGCGTCATGACACGCCAGGAGGCATTGGTGTGCCCGGCTCCTCGTTGGCCACGGTGAGACCACGCGACGCCGGTAATGAGGCGTGTCATTCTAGTCCTGCGCCCTGATGGGGAGTCATGGTTTGGAATCGGAACACAAGCCGAGGGGCTGAGAGCAGGGCAGCACCATCCCCACAATCCAACCAGGCCGGCTAGCAGTTAGCAGTAGGTCATTTCCATTCTGATTCATCGGGGAGGGGGGGGGGGGGGGGGGGGGGTGAGATGATAAGACACCTGTGTGGTTGGCTAAAACTTGGTAATGTCTCTGCTAAATAATAATGATTTCAACAATGTTTTAAAGGAGCCATGCGTAGGTACTCTTAAGTCTTAATGAACATTCAAATGGGGTTTAATAATGTGAATCACTTAAACTTGCCAGATGTACCCAATCATAGCACTGCTTCATCCTCCAGAAATTGCTTACAATATACTTTCTGACATATTTACATATATGCTATTTTCTAAATATTTTTATATTTTCAATCATGTGTCTCAGGCTCTCTCCCTCTCTGTCTCCCTCCTCTCGTTCTTTTGGCTCGCAACTCATTTTAAAGAAGAGACCATTGCACAAGTCTTCAAATAAAATATTTATTCATATGAAATAACACCATCTCTGCTTAAATATGGACACCCATCAGGTTAACTGGTCTGTTGTTGTAGCGCTTTGAGATGTCTACTTCAATCTGCAGGGGCGCAAAAACAAACAAAACACACACATTCAGACACACATGCACACAAAAGCACACAACGTTACACCAGAAAAAGAACAGAATTATTGGCATGACACACCAGGTCACATGCCTGCCATTAACCCTCAGAGATAAAGGAGCATAATGGCATATTCAGAACTCACTATGCTTATGTTGATTCATGTTTAAAATAGAAATACAAACATGCTCCAAAAATAATAATGAAAAAGAGACTATAAATGGATGTTGTCCTGCCAACACAACTTGCACTTGTATGTTTGTTGCATGTTTGTTCAGTACCATTGTTTTTTGACAGAAATACTTAATAAAGCCCCTTCTTCAGGTAAAATCTTACATGGATCAATCAAATAATTCAATGCTATGCTGGTAGAATGGAACAGAATGTCGCTGTTGAGAGCTTTTGAGCAAAAACTTTAACCGGTTGTAGGACAACAGTACGTGTCTGGCTTTGACCCTGCACTAATTACTAAATACTGAAGCTTAAGTCACAGAGGTGGTAGGGGTTTGTCACCTGTTTGCGAAGCTCCTGGATGCGTGTTGCCAGCAGGTCGACACGGGGCTCGAGCTTGGCCTGCTCCTCCAGGGCCTCCTGCCTCTTCTCCGCCAGGTTGGTTCTCTTGAGCAGCAGAATTTCCGCCTGCTTTAGCTTCTGACGCAACATCTCAGACACACGCTCCACATACCTGAGACACACCCCAATGCCCATACATCACACACACACACACACACACACACAAGTACAAAGAGGTTTATATGAAAGATTGTCAAGAAGATCACTTGATTTGTAACAAAATAGATTAATCAATGGACATTTTACACGTTTTTGGAGAGTATGCCATATAATCTTGTGCCAACTGCACCAAGTGAGTGAGATGATTATATGATACTGTTTAATATGTCAATTATATATAAACATAAAATACTGCACACTACTGCTACTGTATGACAAGTAACTTCATGACCAGTAACTTCAATCAACTGAAAGCTTCTGTGACATGGATGTGACGTGGTCGTACCGCGGCGAAGCCTGGATCATGAAGAGGTGCTGCATGCGCAGCGACGTCAGACGCTCCAGCAGGTGGCGTACTTCCACCAGCATGGCCGTCACGCGCCCCGACGTCTGAGCCTGGATGACGGTGGGCGCCAGCTGAAACTGGCTCATGGAGACCACGTCACCCTCCACACTCATTTCACTCAGCCGCTGACACAGGAACAGCTCCACCTACGCAGGCCCCACGCAGACAGCATTACATACACGCATGTAGATCAATGCAGACGCTTGTTTAAATTGTGTAAGTGTGCAGATGTTACCAGTGCACTCAAACACACCCATGGACTCAAACACACCCAGGGAAAGCCCAAATACACAATATGTTAAAACTGTATGTGCAAGCACAAGCAACGCTACGAGGGCACGGTCTTACATACAAGTGTGCATGGAATCGGACACACACAGAGAATGTCCAAATACACACAACATACACACCCTCAGAGTACAGAGAATCTACGCACAAAATCAGTCTAAACACAGACCCATATACTATATATATATATTTATATATGTATATATATTACTATGTATGGACTATATATTACATGTACTATGTATATAAACTTCACACAATGATTCAACAGTTCCATTAACTGAGCTGTGTGACGATCTGATCACCGGGCGCGTGTTTAAAACCTTCTATTCATGAGGAAATGGAAATCGGGCACAGGACAGCAGTACGTGCGGACAGAATTAGGCGGATGCAGTGAATCTGTTTCCTGCGGCTCCTGTATGTAATGTGGTTATCCTCGGCTACATTTCATGTCAATAAGACCTTTGAAATTTGAACTCTTCAACTGAATGAAAATCAATGTGGCAAAATCAGATATCATATTGCAGCATGATTTTGAAAGCCCCTGGGTACTGCAATATGGCTCAGCTCTCCACAAACCACTGGCTCGACAAAGTTGGGCAGTCATTTTAGTTTGGTCTCAAGTTACCTTCTGGACACTTCATGGTCAGGATCAATGTGAATGCCATATGTGCACTGCAACCCCACTGTGGCCTGCACTGCACGTATGACAAATCTGCTGTGACCTGGTCATACGTGTCTTTCAGGCCCTTCGTGAAATGTTCCATATGCACTGGACGAGGACTGGAGGACTCAGTGTGTTCTGTACCTCCATCAGCTCATCGATGAACTGGCTGCGTGTGTGGGGGGTCTCCAGTACAGTCAGCGCGTCTTCACCTCTCGCCACACCCTCTGGACCTGGGAACACGACACGACACAGAGAGAGAGAGAGAGAGACACAGACAGACAGACAGACAGACAGACAGACAAGTCAAAATATGTCTTGCTGATGGCAACAATCCAGGTTCAGAAAAGAAAAAAGCCCTCCCCAGTAAGCTATGCCAACCAACTTGATCTGATCCTTTGGTCAACTCTACACACACGTTGGAATGTTCTTTTTAGCACACTTAAGCAATCTCACACTCATTTGTAATGAACCGACTCAAATGCTGCACGTAACCCTGATCTCCAGTCTAGCTCAACACGTCAAGGAAGCAGCAGGAGAAGGGAAACAATGACACCTTGTGGATGTAGATGGAACCACTAGCAGAGTTATTTCAGATGAGAGGAGACGTGTAATGAAACAAAAATTAAATAAAGTAAAGTGAAAATTAAATTAGTAGGGCTATTACTGCCCAAATCTTCATAGCTTAAGTATGTGATATATCAGCGTCAGTACTTACAGTCTGTTCCTGCGTCGACAACTTCAATTTCTAGTGGAACAGTGGCGCCTTCTCCCCAGTCAATCCCATCCGCAGCAGATTCCTATAGGGAGGATGACAAAATCAAACCTAAATTTAATTAAAACAGTTTCCACATCACCATGGATTGTCTGCCTTTTTTTTCCAAGTGACAAGCTGCCATGACTGTGGCACCTTCCCAGGCTGCATTGCTCTGGAACAGAGCTGGCATATCTAGACCAGCTCAGGGCTGGAATGAGTTACAAAGGTGTAACGTTAGCATAATCACAGTCCGTAGGGAAGGTCCCTTCATGCAAATGAAATCATGCCATTGGAGATCAAGAAGTCACATTAGATGGTGTTTATTAAATAGTTATCTTCTAATCTACTTTTACTACATTTAACTGAATCCCGAAACTGATTTTACAGTTTGACCTCTGTGACCTCTGATTTGACCTCTGAGGCTGACACAGCCAATACTGGGTGTAGTGTAAGGCACTGACCAGGAGAGGATGTACCTTCAGCGTGTTCTCTTACCTCTGCACCAGGCTCCAGACTGATGCCCCAGTCCACACCGTCCTCCACAGCGATCCCAAAGTTCACCTCTGCAGAGTCTGTCCCTGCGCCTAGGTCACCCCAGTCAATCTGAGGCAAGACGATGGAGAACATTTCACAATGTGAACCCGCACGCATGCGCACACACACACACACACACACACACACACACACACACACACACACCCCAACAAACACACACACACACACACACACACACACACACACACATATGTTCTTGACACATACAGTGGGGAAAATAAGTATTTGAACCCCTGCCGATTTCGCAAGTTTGACCACTTGCAAAGAAATGTGTGATCTATAATTGTAATAGTAGGTGTATTTTAACAGTGAGAAACAGAATATCAACAAAAAAAATCCAGAAAACTGCATTTTATAACATTTATGACTTAATTTGCATTTGATGCAGAAAATAAGTATTTGAACCCCTAGCAAAACATGACTTAGTACTTGGTGGAATAACCCTTGTTGGCAAGCACAGACGTCAGACTTTTCTTGTAGTTGGTCACCAGGTTTACACACATCTCAGGAGGGATTTTGGTCCACTCCTCTTTGCAGATCCTCTCCAAATCCTTAAGGTTGCGTTTTCAATGGGAGGGAATGAGGGAATGAGGTTCAAGCCCAATATTCCACGTTACATGGCCCCATCCATAGTCCCCTCGATGCAGTGGAGTCGTCCTGTACCCTTGGCAGAGAAACAGCCCCAAAGCATAATGTTTCCACCTCCATGCTTGACGGTGGGGATGGTGTCATATTCAGCATTCTTCCCCCTCCAAACGCGGCAAGTCGAGTTGATGCCAAAGAGCTTGATTTTGGTCTCATCTGACCACATCCTTTCTCCCAATCCTCCTTAGAATCATTTAAGTGTTCATTGGCAAACTTCAGACGGCCCTGTACATGTGCTTCCTTGAGCAGGGGGACCTTGCGAGTGCTGCAGTACTTCAAACCATTACGGCGTAGTGTGTTGCCAATGGTTTTCTTGGTGACTGTGGTCCCAGCTGCCTTGAGATCATTCACAAGCTCCCCCTGTGTAGTTCTGGGGTTATTCTGCACCTTTCGGATGATCACCGATACCGCACGAGGGGATATCTTGCATGGAGCCCCAGACCTAGATTGACAGTTGTTTGGTGTTGCTTTCATTAACGAATAATCGCACCAATAGTTGTCTGCTTCTCACCAAGCTGCTTGCTGATGGTTTTGTAACCCATTCCAGCCTTGTGCAGGTCTACAATCTTATCTCTGACGTCCTTGGTCAACTCTTTGGTCTTGCCCATGGTGGTGAGGTTGAAGGTGTGAAGTATGATTCTTTGGACAGGTTTCTTTTATACACGTCACCAGTTAAGATCAGGTGTACCTTGTTAGGCCTAATGAGGACTAATCTGTGTGCTTCTTGGGCACATAACTGGTCATTGGGAGCCAGAATTCTTGCTGTTTGCTTGGGGGTTCAAATACTTATTTTCTGCATCAAATACAAATAAAGTCATAAATGTTATAAAATGCAGTTTTCTGGATTGGTTTGTTAATATTCTATTTCTCACTGTTAAAATACACCTATCATTACAATTATAGATCACAAATTTCTTTGCAAGTGGCCAAACTTGCGAAATCGGCAGGGGTTCAAATACTTATATTTTCCCCACTGTAAGTATGTCCGTATTCCCACAATACGCAAGTATGTGCATTTTTCTGATTTTCCTAACAGGTTTTCCTCAGCCATTTTGAGAGGTCCATCCCCAAGCTCACCACTTCCTCTGTGACGGTGTCAGGTGGAGCCTCCTCCATCACGGGCCTCTCGATGACGGTCGGCTCCTTTCCGGTCCTCCACTCGTAAATCGTCGCGTTGCCCTTCTGCTGAATACACTGTAGCATGGGCAGAATTGGCTCATTCCTGTGACAGCACAGAGAGAATCAATCACACACACACACACACACACACACACACACACACACACACACACACACACACAAACAAACACACACACACACAGAGAGTTTATTCAAGATTTGCAACACAGCCTGGTGCATTTTTTCAATAACAGCTTCTTGAAAGAGGCTGTAAGCAGGGAAAGACAAATGAATGTGTCAAAGACAAACTGTCCAAATCATTACTTCACTGCTATAGATACGACTTTCCCCAGGCAGGTGACTTTCAGCTACCTTCAGAACCTGCGCTGGGAGAATGGACCGGAGTGTGCCCTTCACTCAATGCTGGGACTCACCAGTCTGAGACAAACTCTGCGAATGCCGAGTACAGCTGGATGAGCTCGCCCAGACCAGCGGCGTCTTTACCGATCTCCTCCAGCGTTGTGGGCAAATCCGACACCAGAGCCTGGAGCTCCCTTCCCACGTTATCGCCCTAAATGACATACAGACCCAGAGCCAATCTGTGAGTGTGTGGGGGAAGGATGCATGAGGAGGCATGAGTGTGTGTACTGGTGATCATTTTCATTAGGAACCATTTCAACCGCCAACAAATGCCATATGAATCAAGTCATTTGAGTTCGGACATGTCATCAGAATTTTTCTAAATCTTTAAAAGTTCATATGAATTATGACATATGACTCAAAGGAAGAACTATTGTGTAAATATATCATACCAAATAAACACGGTACGAGCATATCTACACTTGCAAACTTGCAAACCGCGGTGTGTTCTCACCATGATGCCGTACTGCTTACAGGAAGTATAGTACTGCTCCCTCATGGCGGTGGCGGAGTTCTGGCACTCCACCTCGCGGCGGCTGAGCTCTTGCTGTAGCTGTTGGGCTTTGGCCACCTGCTTCCTCAAAGCTGGGCCCTCATAGCTCACACTGCGGACCAGCACGCTAGACGCCTCCGCTAACACAGGAAAGAAAAGATGCTAGTCAAGGTCTGGGATGAAAGACATCAATTTTACAGAATCCACACACCTCCACACTACATATAATTTTACACTTGTTGCCAGACATTCCCTCCTCCATTGCCCTTTAAATATCCTTTGATTATATTAAAAAGGCAGTTTACACCACACAGGGAGATAGCTGTAGGTTAGACTTACATGAAGGCAAGAAAGCAATCTCAAGACATGAGACACTACAAATCATAATCTACAACAGACGCACAGGTAGCAAAAAAGCCTTTTAGATAAGCAGTCATGTCAGTCAGTCATCTACAGGGATATCGGTATTATTATAATTACTATTATTATTATAGTAATAATCAATGGTTTTACTCTACTATAATAATACGTTTTATGAATTTAATTGCATTCATTTTCTTATTGTTGTTTTTACTCTATTTTTAAGTTTTTTGTAAGTCGCAAAAGCGTCCGCTACATACCATAACTATACCTATATATCAATATATCTATAGAAATATTCGAACAGCTTACCGAGGTAAACATTGTCTCTCTCATACAAAGACACGATTTCTTGCCAGTCCTGGTGGAAATGACAAAGAAGATTTGAGTGACAAAAGAGCAATGCAGCACACCTCACAAGGGCACCAGGAGTCTGGCATGACTGCTCTCACCTTCATCCTCTGAGATGAATATCTGCCGAAAATGTTCTTGGAGGATGCCTCAGTTCCTCTCAAAATGTCCACTATCCTTAGGCAGTTAAAGTAGTGGATGTCTGCAATGAAATAACACATTTAAGTTCAGTAGCAGTTAAGAGGTTTACTCCATACACTTTATTTACTCCATCAGCATCCATTCCCACAAACGGAGGAGCACTCACGGGATCCTGACAGGAGCTGTTTAATCTCCTCGTTCTCGGGCATATCTTGAATGGATGCATTTATCTTCTCGCGGATCTCTAACATGGCACTTTGCCACTTCAGTGTGCAGTGTCTCCGGTCAACCACCCAGTCTGCAAAAAAACAAAGTTGGAAACAACAGTTACAAGGATGCCATATACAGCACTCAAGTAAGCCTCAATCTGAGCTAAATGTAGGCTATCACAGACATATAAAAGTCTATGGGCGTGCATTCATTATGTCAACCAATTGTAACACCCAAGCGTATAATCTTATTGATGGAGTAAATTCCTTCTCTTATTCAAATTAATAGTACAGAAATGATAGTAGAAATGGCCATACCAAGAAGTTTACTGGTTTGGATGTCGATAGGCAGAGCCTGTATATTTTTCTGGAAAATAAACCCAACAAAACAAAACACACACATAACTGATTTGTTAATACACATTGCCGACACATAAACACACTGCCGACACATAAACTCAAGCAATTTGTGCATTAATTATACAGTTCACTGCTCACATTATGCTACTTTTGTTGTACCTGACCGTGCCATTACATCATGTTCATTATGTGCATAACATGTGCATAACATGTGCAATGTAGTTCAATGTGCTTCACAATCCCAACGAACAAACAATTAAGTACTCAAAGTCTGTCATTTATTCAGACACCACTGCTGGTCGCCTTGCAGCCAGCTGTCAAATATATGGATCTCAGCTAACAGATAGCTTGCAAAGAGGAGGCTTGTACCGTTAGCTAACGTTTCCTCGTAAGCTAAATATGCAAGATAATTTAAAGTTAAAAATGAATCCTCATAGCTTTTCAGTTCACCCACCTCCATCGTGTCTCCAATGGCATACAACTATTTGAACTTCAAAACATTAACCTGACAGCATCTCAAATTATAACAACGTTAGCCTGTATGGTTACAGTGAGCTTCCATGCCAGACTGTGATGTTTACAGGAAACTGCCACGTAACATTAGATTTGGCCTATCACAGAACGAGGTTCGCGGAAGTCGAAGGAACCAATTGTAAAACGCTATATTGCAGCAAAGGATTTCCCTCTCCTTGCGTGACCGATCTTTACTCCTGCCAGCAGATGGAATCCGTGCTTCGAGAAGCTGCGGTTCAATTGCAGAGGAGCAGCAGGTGCTACACCATTATTCAGAATAAAAGTAGGCTCACTTATTTTAGGTGAACACTTGCTACTAACTAAACGGTATTTTGAAAGACGAACAATGTCTGTAAGTGCAACAAAAAAACACTCCGCTTTTCAAAGTGTTTTCATAGCTCCCTATTCATATAGGATTTATGTGTTTGCTTGAAGTGTAGCACCTCATCACTGGTGTCTGGTTGTTGATTCGTCATATGGCTCAGGTTTGAAACACCTCAATGGCATTCAGTGAAACTTTCCCACCCTGCACCTCAGGGTGGTCCTTGGTACAAACAAGAGATTACAATCAGACTTTTGCTGGATAGAACACACAGTAGGAGAAATGGTTACTTATGGAGGAGTCTCAATGAGAAGAAAAAAAAAACACCAACGCAGACAATCTACTTTAATACCACACACAGTAGAAAGGCTAATAAAGTCAGATGCTTTGTAAGATGCCTTAACATGGCTTTTTCTGTTACCAGTGAAGCACTGTGGGCACTGGACGCTCAGTCAGTGCCCAAGTATGATCATTTCCTGGATTAATTTCAGCTTTGTACGGACCTAATGAGCTTAACACGGTCAAGAATTCAACCAAATTCTTTGAAGTTTGACAACCATTGAGATGCTTTTCTCTCCCCTTCTGTGACTGTCCGTACACTGGGGTAGTCACTGATTCTCCAGTCTACACAGACTGCTTTTATTGCTCTCCTAAGAAATATCACATATCCAAATATAGTGTGTTTTCTGAATGTGTGATGTTTGCTACAGTGTGATGCTATCTCTCACAGTGTAAGCCATCTTTCTATCACTATGATTGTGAGTCATCAAAATATATAACACTCAGGACCGTACAAGTGATCCCTCTCAGGAACAGGGAGACCCTTACACATCAGGCAAGTTTGCTGGAAAGCTGTTTAAATAGAGCTTATTTATTACACTGACGGCCCTTTTCTTCCACCTTCTACAGCAATCAGAATTTTAATCTTAAAACGCTTAAGCTTTAAGACTTGGGTGGAAAAACAAAAGCTGGAACAGTTAAGGGGAGCCACAACTATGGCTCCTTTCCCATTCGTTTGAATGTATTCAAATGGACCGGTATCGGAGCCAGGGATGGAACCACAATCTCTGATTCCCCTCATAAATGCAAAATCTTGAGGTCAGTTCTTCCTGTTGACCTTTCAAAGGCATGGGGTTGGTCATGGCTGTCTTGCAAGGATCATATATTTGAAAAAAAAAAAAAAAAGATGGAAATCTACTTAATTACAGGATAGTGTTCCACAACAGTTCAACTTTGTCCTGGAAAAGTTGTTTTGTATCTTTCCAGGCAGCAATAACTTAATACTGTATTAAACCTTTATGATTCTGTCAAATGTGCATTCTGGCAAATGTGAAATATTGCATTTAATACAGTTTTGTATCATGGCATACCCATGTTGGATGAGACTGGTTGTGGAGTTTACCAATAGTACATTGTTTACATCAAATGACTTACAGCTCTGAACCTAATGCCTAAAGGAGACAGTGCCAGCTGTGTTTGTATTACAGTAGTGTGAGCTGCCATGGCATTTGTACCCCTTTGTTTGAACAAACCAACCTCCACCCCACCCCACCCCCTTCCCTTACTTTTAATTTGGCCACATCACAAGAGAGCCACAGAGAAAACCACTACAATGGAAAGCATGAGTCTTTCACTTGTGCACTTACCTCAAGCACAAAGGGTTTTGGTACAGAGCAGGACGATGTAGAACTGAATGGTCAGACAGCACACTCTCTCGGGTTAGGATTTACTCTCTTTTTATTTCATAATATTGGGAAATCCCATGTTACACAGAGAAATTCACTGCTGACATTGACCTACATAGAATGTACAATTTATGTAAACAATACAAATTTAGAACTTAACACATGTTGATTAGTCCTGAGTTATAGAGGTTATGTCTCTGCCTCACTATATAAATGTAAAGTAAACACTACACAGCTGTAGGACTGGGCCGTCTGGGAATGAAAGATCTCGCCCTCCCCTACTGATCACATGGCTCTGCCATTTACTCAGGTTGCAAGGGGCTGGCCCTCACACTCGCCTCGGACTGAAACTGTGTGCTTGTGTGACATTGTGTCTGGGTTGTGTGTGTGTGTGTGTGTGTAAGAGGAGAGAGAGGGAGAGAGCGAGAGGGAGAGAGAGAGAGAGAAAGAGAGAGAGAGAGATGCACCTGTGCCCTTGCACCTTCCCTTTCAGGAGCCATACTGAAGGAGAGGTTTAGACAGACTATCAAGAACAGTCGGAGAGAACAGAGAAAGAACTCACTGAAATTACAGAGCAACATGATTTTCATAAGAGAGCACATGTTACATTGTACCATCGCCTGACACCTGACATTGCTGGGACACTGTTGCGTCTGAAGTGACTGGCTTTCAAGAGGACAGAGGAACCACCAGCCCTTCATTATTTAGGTGAGAACTTTGCTTAAACCGTACGGTGACGCTGGCTCTAATAGCTCTGCGGGGATTCCCACTGCCTGTCAGGGTATTTGGCGTACATTGAATGGCCTACCTCATGCAGAGTTTGCATAAAAGGATGGCTGATGAAATAGCTCTGAAAGCCACGCTTAAATCTTAGCTCAAAATTCAAAAGTAGCCCATTGGTTTCTCATATGCTTTCACTAGAGAAAATGCAATGGGATGCAATCAGTCCGATAAATTCAACAGAGTGCAAAATCTTCGCATGTTTTTTCCTGACTAACTATGCTTTTTTTATTTGCTAGATTGTACTTGTATGGCATGTTCAATAATGAACTTTGCGCTATTGAAAATGCACTAAAATGTGAGCAGTGTGATATCTCAGTCTAAGGTTCCTTGTTATGGTAGGTTTCTGTATGAGGTGATCGTCTGTTATCCCTTATTGGTAGACAGAAAGACATGGTTGGCCGTCATTCCCAGGGTATGAAAGTAATGAGAGTGAGAGTTTAGGCACGCAGTACTTTTTTACTCGACAGTTCCTGGAATGATTATGACAGCTTACCTGCCCAGGGCCAAGCACCAAATACATCTACAATCACTAGATCAGGTGGCTGTGAATTACAACAATAACTTTATCACCAATCCCAGACTAGGAAGATTTGTGGAAAACCCGGTTTCAAGGGGCCCCATCCAAGACACCCCCCACCTCCATCTTTGTCAGCGGCTTACATTTTTATTGCGAGACCAGGATGCCCTTGAGGCCACCTTCCGTCGCCTTGGTCAAACATTGTATCACCAAGAGCCTTTTGAAATTGGTTAGTGATTGCTTGTTCTTTCATGTGCCTTTGCTCACCCGCACAAAACAGAACAAAGTAACTTATTAAGCACTGGCAGGAAGGGGTTTCGCCAGGCTCTTAAGTTTGCTGAGATTTTGAAATGGAAACAAACATTACAATTCTAAGATGTTAGAGGCTTTGATGTGTCACTTGCACTTGTGCAACCTGCATCTGGGTAGACATTTCAAAGGATGTGCCACGTATGCCAGTGTCTGGATTACTTTGTCAAAAAACATATTCTAATTAATCGCTATAAGGACTGTTTCTGTTCAGTGTTTCAGGATTGTATGTGATTTTATGTTCAGCCTAGTTATGAGTCAAGAGTCAACAGACAGATCAAGTCAGAAAGGGGATAGAATGATCTCTGTTAAGCCAGACGAGGACATAACCTTTTCTAGTGAGGAACACAAAACCTGATCTCTTGTAACTTCTAACACCACCAGAACTTGGTCCAATTAAGCAAAGGTGTTGCTCCAGTCTGGTCATTATGTAAGTGCAGAGTAGTGGTAGTAGGTGTCATGTGGTGGTATTACGCGATTGTATAATCTTGAAGTAGTGAACTTCAACAGCAATCTGTATATGCTAAGCCTTCTGAAAACCAAAGATGCACTTCATATCCCTCGCTTCCATAAGCAAAAAAGTGAATGATCCCCATGGATCGTTACACAGAATTCACCACAGAAGCTATAAATACACTTCAGGAAAAGGAGAATGTGTTCTAAGGGTGTGCTTCTTCCACCCTATCTCTTTGATTTGTGTGATGCCTATAAAAGATGCACGCCTTAAACAGTTTTCTCATATATCTTTTACCCCACCCTGAAAGATTAGAACAGGCAGTGGCTATTGAAGAAACAGATAGTGTGCGAACATAAGCATCCTAAATGAGCAAATGTTCTCTTGGGAGAGGTTGCCAGGTGACAGGACACACCCCGAGCCTCTGACAGTGAGGGAAGGGCAAAACAATTGCAAAAGTGTGTTTGTGTGTGTGTGTGTGTGTGTGTGTGTGTGTGTGTGTGTGTGTGTGTGTGTGTGTGTGTGTGTGTGTTAGTGTGTGTGTGCCTGTTGCCTGGTGTTTGCCAAAGCTAATGGTTCAAATGTAGATAATATGTATGCATTGGAACTATAGTGACAAAAGCTACTGCTCATCCTTTTGTCCAGCAAGGCACTGGCTCTTTCAGAGTCAATAAAGGCACTGGCTCTTTCAGAGTCAATAAAGTTGTGAAACATGAAATGATGAATTGTTCATCCACTTGTTTTATGCTATCTATAGCTCATATTGGCTCCCAGTGAACTGACAGAGGATACACTGGTGATTTTCATGAATTTTTCAGTGAAGGCTTGGGGTTAGGTGTCCTCCTCTATTTCCTTTTTCAGTTGCTTAGATCAAGAGAGTGACAGAGATAGCTCTGGTTGGACTTCTGTCTGTACATAGAGGCTGTGACTCCCACAGTAATCCCCCAAAGAAGCATGGAGGCTTCTGAGTTCAAGAAACTGGGGGAAAGTTGTGCATTGAGTCATTTTTCAGTCTTCTTGACAGTATCTGATTGAGCGTGCCGATTGTCACTTAACTCCATATCAACAATGACAGCACAGCTGTGCAAAAAAGCTTACGATAAAAGAGACCCACAAATTTGATATTTCTCTGCACGTTTTCAGTACAAGGAACACGTATTGCACATAATGTACTGTATCTGACCTCTGTAGCAGTTCAGTGACTAATTCTGACCATAACCATGTGAGTTGAGTCAGCTTACTCATATAATCTTTAATAATGTGCTGTAAGCAATGTTAGCATAACCACCAGACTACTGTGTAGTGTACGCTGATACTGTCTTTTAAAATCACTACACATATCCTACAAAATTCTGAAGAGAATTTCTCCTTAGTAAGGGATTGACACAAGCACACCTGGGCTCCAATTTATACATCTGCATTGACAACTTTATGACATGTTTTGTTTTGATCTGTACCCTCACTACCACCACAGGTCTCTGCTTTCAGTTCCTGTTCGTTGTCATGGCCGACCCATCCTGGTGGAAACTGACCTTCCTGCGCAAGAAAAAGTCTGAGGCTAAAGTCCTGTATGAGATCCCGGCCGAGTTTACCTGCAACACGGACAACAAGGATGTCCCATGTTCTGACCCCACGGACAGCCAGTTCAATGCCAGGCTGGAGAAGATCGTGGACAAGTCTGCCACCAAGGGCCGCCATGTCAAGGTCTCCCACTCCGGCAGGTTTAAGGAGAAGAAGAAGATCCGTGCCACGCTGGCCGAAAACCCCAACCTCTTCCCCGAACACAACAACATGGCCGACGAGAACCACGTGACAACCACAGACTAACTCACTCCAAAAAAAACACAGACTAATGTTGACATAAACACTCAAACATTTATGAAATTTTTGTATGCAGATGTATAAGTGTGTGCTGTTATGTGTAGATATACAGAATGATTCACAGGACTAAAGCTTTATTCACGCACTTAAATTAATGAGAAATGATATGTGACTGCTCCTCACTTATACTGGAAGACACTGGGATGTCCTTTTGTACTGTGTACAGTAAGTCTGTAACACAGGGGAGGTGTTCATTTACATACTCACTCACAAAGGCTTTTTGATTAGTATCCTATTTCTTGATAGCATGGGACCTTTCCTGATCTTTCCATCAGCTGGGGATTTCTGCAAGACAATTGCATAGTGTTGATCATGTGTATAGTTCTCCACATGTATGGTGGGTGAGTACTGTTGTCACGCATTACATGATTACGACTGTTTGTGCTCTTGCCTAGCCCAGTCAAAGAAATGAAGTACAGTTGATGGGATGCTGATTGCAGTGCTTGTTAATGCTTCAGTGAATGACATGATGATGTTGGGGCTTGTTTAGGTAGCCTCCTCTCCACTCCAGTTTTATCTAACTGAGATTACTCTTATCTCAGTTTCAGGGATAGCCGCATCATTTTACTCTGACAATCAGGGAGTGGTTGGGAGGGAACTGGCTATCGCAGGTGGATATATTTATGATCACTGGAGTGAGATTAAGAGGGTACCCCTCTTGCTGTTTGTCTGGAAGTCTAGCATCATTTGTTCGAACCTCTGAAAGAACCTTTAAAGAAGACTTTTCATAAAATCATCTACAAGTGATGTGTGTCACACACATACATTTTGGGGAACTTCTTCATTACTTATTTACAGTGAGAGTGCAACAGATCTGCCATGGTTCCAGTAAGTAGTGGTAGTGTAACTCAAGTAACCACCAGGTGAAAATGTAACTGGAGAAAAGTTCATGAGGTTCACCAGTCAGCTCTGATGCTTTTTGGCACAACACTGCCATCTCCTGGACAGAAATGAAAACAACATCTCAGTAATTCAAGCATGTCTTTATTGTAGACCTGTATACTTCTCTCGTTCTCTTTAACTATATTGCAGTAGCACGCTTGGTGCATCCTGACAGAACTAGAAGCATCCCAGATTCACAAATGCACATTTTGACATGTAAACATCACCACTGGAATCACGGCGCACAGTCAAGTTTTGTCTAAATACTGCACAAATTAAGATTTAGGGAAACTTGGCACGTCATAGCACTTAAACATGTAAGAATGTATTCATCGCTATCAGGAAAGTGAATTACACACCTATGAAACAACACAACACAATCAGAAACACAGGAAGTTTGGATAGACTTTCTTCTTCAAGCATTCTTCAGTACATACATGTGGACATGAGGTCAAAGGCTTGTAACTCTAAAAAGCCATTTCCTGTTACAGTATGAGACTCAGCCTCATACAGGTTTAAAGGCAGAGGAGCTTGTGCTTTAAGACTGGCTTCTGAGTGCTGACGGGGCTCGGAGGGAAAGTAATGACATCCGCTCGTACCAATCACATGTATATGAGGCAGAATAACTAACTCTTCAGAGCCTATCCTGACATTAGGCCAGACATGAGACCAACATTACTGAGGGAGAGGTTTGGCCTCAGTCCTCCATTTGTAAAAACCATCTGTCCTAACTGCATGCACATTTTCCATAATAACATGGAGTCATGTGAGGACAGAACATCTCGTGACCAGACAGCAACTCAGAATATAAAATGGCTTTGAGGCAGATTTGAAATGTCCATGTATTGTCCCTTTCACATAATTAATGAGAAACATTTTGATTTATGGTTAACAGTGTGACAAAAGTCAATGTTTTTCTATAGCTGGTGGGAGGCCTGTCCTGCCGATCATGGCGCCAGCCTCTGATAGACCCATCCTCCCTCAGCCAGGTGCTGCATGTCCCCCGGTCCTGTCTCTCCCTCTTTCGGCCGTGTGAAGACTATACGGTCGTGGAGCCTGTTGGTCTGGCCTTGCCAAAACTCAACAGTGTGAGGCTTTACTATGTAGCCCCCCCTAGAGGAAGAGAGGGGGAAAAGCATCAAGCACACTCTGGACTGGCGTAATAGACATGGGTACATCCTGTGAACTTTGACCCCCACACTCCAAGCACAGGATGTCGTAACTGATCTTTTCGGTGTGATTTACATGGATAAAGACAAAAAGGTCTTTCCACACAAGAAGGGTCACAACAGGAACACTCACCAGTAGTCAGGCATTGGGACATCAGTGGCCTTATACCTCTCTTCTAATTCAGCATTTTTCTGTCTCAGGTACTGCAAAGGAGAATACATCTACTTTAAAAAAAATGGCTAGAATGTTGATATATAAGTGTTGACATAAAAGAAGTGAGAATCAAGGGTATATAAGTTTGAAGGCTCATCTGATTTCTTGCCAAAGCAAGAAAAGACAAAACCTTCCAGCTCAATTGCATCTTTAGTACAATATTTAGACATTTATCTGACAAGCGATGTCTTACCTGTCTGTCTGGAATCATGGTGCTTTGCCGGCTCACCACAGCACCGATTTGGCTGCTCTTGGGACGAGAGTGGAAGTAATCACAGGAGCTCTGGTAAGGGATCCGCTCCACAGTTCCCTCAATGCGAACCTAAGGAGAAACACCACCACGCCAGTGTAGGGTGGGCAGAAAGGATCAGGATACAGCTTGGTAGCACGTGGGCATGCCTTATTTGTCATGTTACACTGGTGCAGACATTCCACAAAGTTCACTGAAGCTGTAATCAATCCAGCAACGTACTTGTACACTATATGTGCCAAGTTTTTCAAATGGCCATAAGAGAATACTTCAGAAATATACATTGTTCTTACCTGCCTGTTTAAGGGCTCCCAGTAAAACACCAGGCAAGCATGTGGGTTGCTCTCCTGAAGACACAAGCACACCACAGTGTCATTTAAGGTGTACAATACACTCACTCTCACAGGATCATTTCAGACCAAAGAGCCTGTTTAGTTCAAGTCATTACAGATGCAGGCTTTTGTGGTGGGGGCAACGTTCAGATGGCACTCACCAGCTCTTCGCCTTTGCGGCTCTCGTAATTGGTGAAGAAGCGAAAGCCCTCATGATTGAAGCCTTTCAGCAGCACCATGCGTGCAGATGGGCGTCCGTCTCTGAGGAGGCAAACAGCCACAGGTGAAACGGCTGCATGGAAAGCTTCACTTTCACTGAATGGCCCCTGTGGTAATCTTGTGTTGTGGACAAGACAAAGGTGATGGTTGCTGGACTCTCACTTGCTAGCAGTTGCAATGCACATAGCATTAGCTTCTCCAACTTCTGGGCATTTTGTGGCTTGATCAAACCAGTTCCCAAATTGTTTAATAGGGTCCAGGGAAGTCAGCTGGTCCTCTTCAAAACACTATAAGGTAGGGGTTAACAGGAAAGAAAAATCTACATATTAAATACCAAAAATACACCTTCCATGTATTACTTCAATGGAAGATCACCGGCCGCACAGTTTATTTTGGTATTTGCAGTAATAGCCAGCTACATCTGTTGTATCCTCCGAATATTTGCTTATTTGACTGCGTTAGACAGTGCATTGTTCAAGTCATCATAGCTAGGTCAAACATGCTAGATATGTAACATGATTTCTAACGCTACAGTTTGTCATAACTTCATGTGTGACACTTACAAACTGAAGGGCACATTCTACTCAGAAAAAGACAGTAATATGACAAGACAGTTAAAGGTTAAGTGAGGTGAGATTGGGCTAGTTTCACGACGTTATCATACCTGATCGTCCGCTTTATATTTCTTTCTCATATCACTCAAATCCATGGCAGTGAGCGGTGCAGTGTCTGTCGGTTTCGAGCAAAAAGATAACGAATTTAGCCTACTTTTGCAAGGTGTCAGGAAGGCATAGGGTTTACAATATCCTCCTACTATTTTTCCAATGTTCCTCAATGCAATGTCAGTCAGTACACTTATCATGATTGTACAACAGCACCAAATGTTGGAGAACGTCATCACGTTTTGTTCATTACGTCGACTGTTACGAAAATGCAATCGAATACTCCCCTTGAGTTTGGTAACATCTACCCCTAGACCTTCAAATGAGAAAATATAAATTATAACTGTATTACTTATATAAACGTATTAAATGGGAAACAACTTTTACAACTGGGTACCGTAGCAAAATTTTAAGATTTTTCTAAAAACTATTAATTTAATAACACAGACGGTTTGCTTGATTAAGTGCGTCATATCCGGTAGTTGTTTCAAAATGGCAGCGACCTTGTGCGGCAAACTGTTCTCCAGGCCGGGTAATTACAGTGTCGGCGTATTAATATGCATACGTTTTAAAGTTTTAACAGTTATATCTGTTGAAATTGTAAAATTTTGGTTGTTTGGTCAGAATATATTTTCAGTAACGACAATACAGATTTGTTTACCTGGGCAGTTGGCTACTTTCAAATTGTCTCTGCAGATGGCTAACAGCAAATCTAGCTTACGTTAGCTAACTCCAACGTTATATTTACATTTATTCGTTTTGCAGACGCTTTTCTCCAAAGCAGTGTTGCAGCACTAATAAACTATGGAAACTGTATAGGTTGATTTCTTTATACATGTGTGTATTGAATCAAACTGCTATTTAACCAGGTATGCAGTTGCGCTGGAAACGCATGCCGTATTTACATAGCTAGCATAATATGGTTGTGTTGTGGTGGTGATGTTCTTCCTCTGCGCGGATTGTATAATGGCATATTTACTTCGTAACATCATCTGCAGAGTTACTTTGTGTAATGTTCTGTATGTACAGTGGTGCTGAAGTATCCTTTACATTTGCTTGGTAAATGGAGAATATATATGCCAACCTTCCCTTCTGTCTGTTTTCAGTAGGCTTCTCTGAGAAGATTCTTTTTTTTTCTGTGTTATGTTAATAGCTGAATATTGAGGTCAGAATAGCCTTTTTTGGAATTAAATTAAAGCCCTACCTCTACCCCTCTCATTCCTCAGTATGGCTGCCCCTGACTCAGAGTGTCCGTCATGGGTCCAAGGCTGTCACTCGTCACAGGAAGCCAGTGCACATCCTCAAGCAGAAGCTGCTAGCCGTGACCCAATACATTCCCCCAAAGCCCGGGCCTCCTGTGGGCTCTGTGGCCCCCCGTCCCGAAAGGAATGTGGAGGTTAGTCGGGGGTGATTGAATGAGGAAAGTTGAAAGTTCAAATCAGAATGAAACACAAATGAGACCTTGAGACTTCATTACAACTTAACTTGCCCAAATTGAGTGCATTGAACAGAATGTATGCACAAAGTTCTATTGCTCTTTTTTTTTTTTTTAAAGCTGAGTTTACTTTGTTTTCCTTTTGTGAACAGGAGAGTGGTTTGATGAGGATTTTAAAGAGAGACCTGGAGGCTGTGTTCAAGGAGAACAAGATGATTGCTGTGGCCCAAAACAATTCCTCCAACTCAGAGGATATGCTGATCCTGAGGCACCGGCTAAACAAGCACAACATTAGTGTCAAGTTCTTTCCTAATCAGGTAAAAACAGAGTTAGCTCTTTTCCACCTCATTTGGTATATTTTCTGAATTCCTGAAAGAATACAGTCAATAATCAATATTGTAATGTTTTGACATGGGTTAAGAGGCCCATTGCATTGTATCTTATATAGTTCTTAGTGGAGGTAAGGGCCCAAACATGAGAGATCGCTTGGAAACCTTTGGCCTTGTATAAAACAGACTAGCATGATTGTGCTATATAGACAAGCCAAATAGTTTTAAACTGTTTGTCTTTGGCATGTTGTCTATGCAGGTCACAAGGGCTTTCTTATCTGGAAGTCCATACAGAAACATGGAGCCTCTGTTCACGGGACCAACTGTCATGCTTGTCAGCAAAGAGCCCAAAGCGAGACAGATGCTTGTTTCATTGCGAGGCAGCCCTCAGATAACACTCCTGGGTAAGGACATACGTTATGCGTGCTTTATGTGTAATCAAAAGGGAGAAATCATTACATTTTACATTGCTAGCTTTGGGTATTCATTTACATACCTCACAAAAAGGCATAGCTCTGATTGACTACTGATGTAATCCTGGTGAGCCTGCCAAGCTGGTCTTGGCACTGAACAAAGAACAATCAGTGAAATTCAAAGTGCTGTTTTTTGTCCTGTTTTTGGAGTGTACCAGAACAATCAACATTGGTTTTCCTTTCACTACCTTTGACCTTTATTATGATGTATTTGGCATTACGATTTCTGTTCGACTGGATGGATCTGTGATTGAGCCAAGCCACGCTTGTTCCGGAGTCAGTGTCTAACTCTACAATCTTTCAGTCTTGTCCATACCTCACCACCTTTGCTTTGGTCATTGTACAGGTAAATCAGTTGGAAAATAGTATGAATTGTGCTGTTTCTGGAAAGATCTCATCTCCATGTATCTCCTTCCTTAGGAGCCTGCATAGAGAACGCGCTGCTGTCCCGTCAGGGCATCCTGGACTACTCCAAACTGCCCACCATGATCACCACGCAGGGCGAGCTGGTCGGCAGCCTGACCCTGATGTCCTCCCAGACGGTGTCCATGCTGAGCCGGCACCCGGCCCACCTCAGCGCCCTGCTGCAGCAGTACGTCAAACAGCAGAGCCCCGAGGGCGAGGGCGGCGCTGACCAGGACCCCACTCAGACAGAAGGGGCGGCATGAGAGGTTCACATCTCTCCCCTGTCTGCCCGTGTGCAGAGACTGCCCATGTGCAGATCAGACTGAGAGTGAGTAAAAGGGGGAGAAGAGAGAGAGAGGGAAGTGGAAATGGTTTGCAGACTGTTTGGAACCATTCCATTTCACTTCCTCTAGCCACCTGGTCTGGCTCACTCAACTTGGACTGAACCATTGTACCATAAGAACTGTGTGGTGTCACCTGTTAAAGATGTAATTTAAAACAAATATCTAAGTTCATACAAATTGTTGTGTGTCTTTATTCTCGTTAGTCTTACCTACCTCCTCACAACATGCTGTTCCAAATGTAATGTTTAAGTATTGGCTAGGAATTATACCATGCTCCACTACATAATAATATTATCTCAAATAATCTGGATCTAGTAGGATGCCAATATGTAGCAAGTGATGAGGCCAACCGGAAATATTTACTGGGATGCATTGCGTCAGCAGCAGTTTTGCCAATAGAATCCCTGTGCCATATGATTTTCATCTTGTAAAAGTCAGGCATGTACCAGCACAGCCAAAATAAACACTAGTGGTCTCACGGTTCCAGATTAGCAGTAATCCGCGGATTACACCACACTAATCTGGGTCAGTTAGTCTATTACTGCGGCTATTCTGAGTCGGAGTGGTGTTCTTCATTTTCATGTTCTTCACCTTTGGGAGGAAAACAACATAAATTACCTGGTAAATTTAAGGTAGCTTAAAACCTTTTTTAGGCAGTATAATTCATTTGTCGAGGAAGTGCACTGGCTGCAGACATTCTACTTGAGATTGTCACACATCTCAAATGACGACAGCACTGTTTCTGGCCAAAAAATGGTGTTTGCTTGTTCAACTTGTGTTCATCAGAATCTTGTGAAGCCTTCTCTGTGAAACTACTGCCTGTGACCATCGTTGACCTGAGGTATATATAAGCTTACCAATGGCACCTCCTCTCTCGTCTGGCAAGAGACGTTCTGTGTGCGCCTGTAATTCCAGTAAGTCACTAATGCGGATAATGACCAAGCCGCACTGTCCAAAGCACTTGTGATGGATTTGGGGGTTGATCACTAGCTGCGAGAGGACAGCGTTTGGTTTTTCTCAGACATAGAGATATGTTTTCTATACTTCTGTACACCTTGTGAACTCAAATACAGCAAATGGGGGAAGGCTACATGGCCTTTGAGAGAGAAATTGTCTTTCAGCTCTTTTGGAGGACACAGCAGTTTGAGGTAAGGATGAATGCTAATGTTGTACAGCTAAATAGAGGTTTGACTCTTAGGTTATTCTGATTTAAATGTTTGCTTTCATATCTGTGGCATATTGCTATTGGAACAGTTTGGAGAAGTTGTTAAGTGTCAATATTTAAGTTGTTGTAATTAAGGTGTTAAGCATTCTATTCATACTACAGCAAGCTGGTGTAGGTGTGAAAAGTTGGCATGATGGAATGAAATGGTTGCTGTTCACACTGACAGATTCTTTCATGATTTGCGTATTAATCTTCTGTATTCCTAGTAATTCCTTCAGAGATTAGTTGATGGCATCTTTGACAGTATCTCTGGGAGGATATTCATGTAACATTAGATATTGCTTTTAGTTTGATGTATTGTAGTGTTTTTTGTCATTTAGCCATCGACTGGCCTTTGGTTTATGGTTCAATGAGGAATGGACAAAATAAATTAGCTTAATGAATTAATCAATTAATAAATTAAATAAGAGAGCAGCACACAAGTAAATGAATGTGGTTTTGTCTGATAACTCTCTTCTATAACTCTAAATCGTGGCTTAAAACCTAAAATTCAGGGATATCACACAGTGACAGCAGATGCAGTATCTTTAGACTTTTTTGGGTACTGTGTATGGGGACTGGGAGTGACCTCCATCTTGAGAACGTACAGATGCAGGAAGGAGCTTCCTCAGATCTCACGGTTGTGCACAGAGGGAATATCCTTAATTTAGTGTTGTTGATACGGTTCAATAAGGAGCCAAGAAAGGTCTGTTAAGGTCTGCCCGAACAGTATAACTCAGACATATTTTATCCTGTTTAATTCCTGATATGTGACTATTTACATTATTCACAAATTAAATATATATGAATTGCAGTAGCATAATCCTGGTTTGTTTTGGATCTGTGCACATCAAACCAGGACAGACCTGTACTGAACCAAACAACAAACCTTCTCAGTAAATAAAATGAAAATAGACATTTCATTTCACATTCTCCATCATTTCCATTACATTCCCTGAGAGAAGTATTAAACTGCAGTAATCCTGACTTGTGTAGGATATTCTCAAATTTTCCACATTGACTAAGTGAATGCTGTCAACTCCAAATCTTCTTATCTGGTTTCCTCCGTGCTGTTCTTTGGCTGAGGTCAATCCTACCCCCAACAACTAAGGTTTACAAGAGAACATTCGAGATCAAGCAGGGAGGAGTTTTTGGTGATAGCAAAATCATTTGCCATCAGAAGTCAAGTCTTTGAGAACCTTTAATAATTGTTCATATTTTTTCAGGGAACTCACCCCATCATGTTCATTTTCATTTAGCCTGTGATCTTGTTATTGCTTGTTTGAAAGCTGTTCAAGAGAGGTTACTAAAAAAGCCCTATTGAAAGCCAATTACAGAGATGGCTGTAATCCTGTCCGCTCCAAGACATGTGTTCCTACTCTCTTCGTCACTCCAACTCTGCATAGTTTAATTAACGTGGTCTATACCTAGCCATACAGCATGTTGATGACTTGACTGAAACTGCAGAAACAACTGTGTCATGTCCTTATGTCAAATTTTAGGTGTAGTGGATTTCAAAAGGCTTAATAACAGAATAATTAACAATCAAAATGAATCAGCATCCAAGGCCCATCATGTGAAATTCTTCCATGTTTCCTACCATTTCTGGCAAGACGATCTAAAAGGTTTTTCTCTAAAACAAATTCTCACCGAAGGTGTTCATTGAATGGCCATATATGTATAACATTACACAGATGTGTTTTATAATGTTATCCTCACAGTTATTGTGTGAATGTATATTGCCATCTGTGGTATTTCGCTACATACATTTGCCATTTGCAGCCTTTTAGTCTACTGGTCACAGACGCTAAAGCTAAGACTCAGCCTGGCCTTACGCATTCAAAAACACAGCATGAGAAATAACACATGCAATAATACACAATGCAAGATGAAACCAGCCATATGTCACTGCAAGTTATCTTATTGCGAGGAAGTGGTCTCTCATTTTGGGCATTATATTTTACTTTCCTTCCTGTGATCAATGACCATATCTTTCATGCGTTGAGAATAAATGGTAGAACCAATTTTAGTGTGAAGATCATATGGCAGACCAGTTTTAATCATCCAATGGTGGATCTGTAGTGTATAAGTACTGCTGAATTCTCTTGTTTGTCAATAAACGATACTGAATGTTTGACTCAACGTGACTCTACATAATTTTGCTGAGCAGTGGGCAGTTACTAGAGAGGAGGTAGCATTGGCTTGAACTTTAATCTCCTGTGCTTGGCCTGTGTTTATGAGGTGAAGTACAAGCACAATCCATAAGAATTTACAGGGCAGAGTGCCACTAAGGACAGGTTAGATGTGTCACTTGGCTGCGATTAGGTAACAGGGTTTAGAGGAGAGCTTGCACTGGATTCAAGGCTGCTTTTAGAGTGTAGTCTTTCCTCAATATCTGTTGCCATTCACTTGCTTTCATCACCACTAAATGTCAGAAATGACCCATAATCCTCTTAAGGGCTGATGGAAGATCAAAATATGATCATAGCAAAATTGCTACATGTTAATCCTGACTTTCAAGTGTTCAGATGTTCAAATGGTCACATGTAGGGTACAAAATGAGGCTCTGGGGATTTCTGCACTATTATTCAAATGTATTGGAATTATGAAGAAAAAAAAACAGAAGCATTTGATAAGGTTGATCATTTAGCTACCAGGTGATTTCACAGAAGTGGCTTAGCAATTTAGCTGGCCAACTTTAGCCACTGAGACTGGCTAACTTTAGCATGCCAATGAGAATCAGCTAGAACATACATTACTAAGCGATTCCTGCTTGATGTAAAGATCAATTTTACATTTCTTTTTCTTCTCCGTACTAGACAAAACAATCCCTAGTCTTTGTTGAAATGGACCCCTTTGAAGAACCAGACACTTACTAAAGCCTTGCAAGTGCACAGACAGAGGGAGGAGCAGGAGCATTCACCCTAATATGGAGCCCTATGGGCCAACGCTGGACCGCAGCCAGTCGGTGATGAGTGGCCTGGAGAAGACCAACGTCGGCTGGAACAAGCCAACTCACTCCCGGAGCAGCAGTACCGCTTCCTCCCGTCACTCACGACCGGTTAGCCCCGCCTTCATCCATTTGGCCCAATAGCCTGCCCACTATGTTGGGCTAGTTTGCTTCTAGCATGCCTTAAGTGGGTGTAATTACTTTAATAAATAAGGATTTGGTTCAGTGAATGCAAAGAACCTGTTGCTCTGCCTCATATTAACATGTTCCAACAAGTTGTTTGGTCTTCTAGTCTTGCATGGTGTTGATTGTGTCTCTTGTCATCATTTGTTCCTCAAGCACATAAAAGACTGGGAGATAATGGATGACCTTCAGATGGACCTGGCAACAGGTGGGGAGACCCTGCAGGACCTGAGCATGCCTGGCATCTGTGAAGGCTACCTGATGAAGAGGAGAAAATGGCCACTCAAGGGCTGGCACAGGGTGAGCAAAGGGTTTTGCCCTGTACCTTCAGGATAATGATCAGGACTGGTAGACTTAAAGCTTGCATTGCTGTATCATTTAGTGACTAGTTTATACATATGGTTCTGTTATTCTACAGAAATTGTAAGAATGCCTTGCAAATATACTGGCAACATCATTAAAGAATGTGTCCATAATATTGAGGTTACTGAGTTAAAAATCAGACGTGTCTGAAAGATACATTTCTGGGTTGTAATCCTCAGGCATAGTATGAATACTGCACAGGTGTGACTGGCCTGATATCAAAATGTTTTTCTTTCATTTCAGAGGTATTTTGTGTTGGACAAAGGGATCCTCAGGTATTCCAGAACACAACAAGATGTAAGTTCATAGTAACTACTAACCTTTACTTCCTTTGATGTTGATTAAAATGAGATCACCTTTGACATGATGTTTGACCTTTGACATGATGGTGGTCTATTTTCATCAGTACTCCAAGGGGAAGCTTGGCGGTTCCTTAGACGTCAGCCTTGCTGTCATATCCATCAACAAGAAATCAAAACGTATTGACCTAGATGCCGGAGACAATCTCTATCACATAAAGGTACTCAAAAAACTCAACCTCTTAGGGTTTTTTCTTTTGTGAAAACAATCATAATCCATCTTTGTCAGGACAGAAGCGCTTTACCATGTCTTCTCTCTGCACCTCTCTTCAAGGCAAAGAGTCATGACTTGTTCTACATTTGGGTGACCAAGCTGACCGCTCACCGGATGTTTAAGAAGAGTGAGGCAGCACATGTTCAGAATGGCTTCTTCCAGGCTCTCTCCCAGGGAACCAGTGGAATGCCAGCACATAGAAACGGAGCAATGCAAGACAATGTGAGTTTCAAGCTCCAGTAACTGGTGTAAAATTTAATTTGTTAAGTTCAAAGGTCCAATACAGTCTAAAAGTTAAATTCAAGGGTCCATTACAGTCTTAAAATCCAGGAAAGACACATTTCGTATTTGTACGTTTCAGTCATGTAGTTAGTATACACAGGTACTGAATTGAGCAGTTGGCACGAACACGCTATCAATTGTTTTGTAAAGCAATACCTGTCATTCTTTTCGGTATAGCACCACAGTTGCAATTGTTTAAAACTAAATCTTAAAAAATGATAAGATTATCTGAAAGTCAGTTTCTGACCACATCTCCTGCATGGTGTTTATAGACTTCTGGGTCCTATGTGGGTGAGACCTCCCCGGCATCTGACCCACCCATAGGCAACTCTGGGGTGAATGGAAAGGTGTCTGCATGGCTACAGCAAACCCAGGACAATAACAGCTGTGCCCAAGGTCTTGACATCTTCTAATAGTTATTATATGGGAGTGTGGGATGTTGCAAAGGTTTTAAATTCATCATCTAGTTTGGAAGCATCTTGACTCTGCCTTAACCCTCACATTGCTTGAATTCTCTAGAACTGAACCGGGTTCAGATGGATCTCAGTGAGATGACCCGGCTCGTTCAGAAACTGCATGCAATGGACTCAGGCCCAGCACTGAACAATGGAGAACTACAGCGGATCATCAGTGTACAGGTGAGAACACTCCGATGGACCCTCTGCACTGGAAGTTGAACAACTGCATTTATGGGTTGAAAGTAATTGTAGCAACTATGTTTAGATGGTTTGCGGATGAGTGGTGTTTTAATCCTGCCAATTTCGGAATGAATTCTGATGCGCCACTGTCTGTCTGTCTGTCTGTGTGTCCTCTGCAGAATCTTTCCCTTGAAAAACCAAAGAAGCGTTCTGAGCGATCCAAGATGTGGGGGCACTCTCGCACCCTGTCCAGAGTTGAGGCACTTGGAATGGTAAGGATAATGTGTGATAGAAATTCTATGCACTTGTCTCACAGCTTTTTTGTTGTTTTTGTGTGTGTGTGTGTGTGTGTGTGTGTGTGTGTGTGTGTGTGTGTGTGTGTGTTTCCTACCGGTCTTTCTACTGTTTCCACAATAATTTCAATAAAATGGATTTGTTAATGGTTTCATTTTGAGATGCTGGTAGATAATACCAAATGTCAGTTGTAGAAATTGAGATGTAGCACTGAATGTATCAGGGTGGAATGCCCATTCCACTAGTAACATAGTGAATTCCTTTTTCACCTGAAGCCATTGCGTGGGATTACTAAATCGGTGAGTCGGCAACCTTTGGTAGAACAATGCAATCAGCATTCATTTGAATCGATTATAAATCGATAGGGATGAAAAGTAGCGATAATGAGGAGGGAGTGCCACAGATTATTATACACTATGCAGTACAACAATTTAATATTTTCATTATTTATCTATCCCAATGTTTACTGAGTTAATTATACTGAACATAAGTCAGATGTGTGTGGCTCGACTTGCATGAACCTGTACTGAGACAAACAGGTGTGTCCACAACTTTTGAAACTCGTCGTATTTCCACACACCGAGTACTTGTAGCTACTGCATGGCTGTATAAAAACAAAGCCATGTTCACGTCTGTCAACATTCGACTGTGATTTGAACCCGGCACTTTTAAAGGCACTTAGCAGTTAAAGGTGCAGTCATCTGGTTTAAAGCTGCAGTACGTAGTTTTTGGCAGTGGACAAAAACGCCTCTGTACATATCTGAAAGAAAAAATTAAGTGCCAGTAACACTGTTCACTATTTTTTCAGAAGCGCATTGTTGTGGTTTATATGACAACAGAAACTACAAACTGTACCTTTAAATTAGGCTTTATTATGTGTAGATTCTGTGTCAGTGTTAGACAAACATGTATTTCATTTTACACTAATTGCGAATGCACAGAAAATTCTTGTTTTTCTCCTTTATCTTGACTATTCCTATACCTGACCTTTATTCTCTGTCTGTCTGTCTGTCTGTCTGTCTGTCTCTCTCTCTCTGTCTCTCTCCATCTCACTCTCTTTCTCAGCTGTCGTCCAGTCAGCTGCACAGTGCGTCCAGCCTAGGCACCTCTGTGCCGTCCATTCCAGATTACGTCTACTCCCAGCTGGCTCCTCCTGCTATCATCTCTCCCGAGGGCAAGAAACTGCACCTGGACATTTGCACCGTGTCCCACAGAGGTGAGAGTTCAGAATCAGAATCAGAATCAGGTTTTATTGGCCAAGTGAGTTTGCACAAACAAGGAATTTGACTTGGTAGAGTGGCTCTCAATGTGCTTACACAAAATATACATTACAACACAATACAAAACAAACAGTGCAACAGTGCAACGGTCTAAGAAGTTTAAAAAATATGTACAAGGCGGAATGGCTATATACAGTAGCTGTGAAATGTTACACAACAATAGTGCAAAGAAGAAGTAGAGAGTCAGGACACACAGGACACCAGGAAAAGATGTGGACCATGAACTGATAGGCAAACATGATCTCCAATAACACAAACTGATGGTTAAGCAGTTTATGTGCAGTGAGATAGACAGCAGAAGGCAACCCTAGGCTCAGAAATCGCAGTATCAAAAGCTAATAACATTTAGCAACATCCTGCTTGATTTATCAGCTGCGTTTGATACAGTCAACCACCGCATCCTTCTGTCCATACTGTCAAGTATGGGCATTTCTGGCAAGGCGCACTCCTGGTTTGAATCGTACCTCACTGGGCGCTCGTTCAATGTGTCATGGCATGGTCAGCTGTCTGTACCTCACCACCTTACCACAGGGGTGCCCCAAGGCTCGGTGATGGGACCACTTCTCTTTGCCATTTACACCACTTCGCTGGGCCCTATCATCCGCTCGCATGGTTTTTCCTATCATTGCTATGCCGATGATACTCAACTGTTTCTGTCTTTCCCTCCTGAGGACACCACTGTCTCGGTGCGGATCTCGGACTGTCTTGCTGATATATCCACATGGATGAAAAACCACCACCTTCAGCTGAACCTGGCCAAAACGGAACTGATGGTCTTTCCAGCCAAACAGGCCATCCACCACAACATCAGCATCAATATTGACTCCTTGTCTCTTGTTCCATCCAAAACAGCAAGAAACCTCGGGGTCATTATTGATGACCAACTGACTTTCACGGACCACATTGCCTCTGTCTCTAGGTCCTGCCGCTTTGCGCTATTCAACATCTGCAAAATCAGGCCGTACCTAACCCAGTATGCCACCCAGCTGCTGGTGCAAACCTTGGTGAATTCCCGCCTTGATTACTGCAACGCCCTCCTAACGGGCCTGCCGGCTTGCGTGGTGAAACCACTACAAATGATCCAGAACGCGGCGGCGCGTCTGGTGTTCAACCAACCGAAGAGGGCACACGTCACCCCGCTACTCATTGACCTCCACTGGCTGCCTGTAGCTGCTCGCATTAAGTTCAAGTCACTTATGCTTGCCTACAGAGTGCTTGATGGTTCTGCTCCCACCTACCTAAATGCTCTTGTAAGGGCAAATGTTACACCCAGGATGCTGCGCTCTTCTAGTGAGCGTCGTTTGGCACTGCCGTCTGTGCAAGCACGGCAGTCCAGACTATTCTCATTTGTAGTTCCACGTTGGTGGAATGAACTACCCAGCACTACCAGAGCAGGGGCGTCCCTCTCTACCTTTAAGAAGCTTTTGAAGACCCAACTCTTCAGAGAGCACTTCCCGTCCTAACTGGCACTTCGACTAGTGCGTAACTTGCAATTACAGCAGTTACATTTCTGCACTTCTTTCTTTCTTTTTTATTTCATTTTGTTATATTTCTTATGTAAAGTAGTATTTATTTTTTGTTACACCAGGTTCTATTGCTCGTAGGTTGAATATTCTCTCCCTTGTACGTCGCTTTGGACAAAAGCGTCTGCTAAATGACTAAATGTAAATGTAAATGTAACATGAACAGTTAGATGGGGTTGGTTGGTGAACCATTACCTTTGGTGTTTTATTGTCTTGTCTTTTTTTTGTTCTTTTTTGTTAATGTGTTCTTTTTTCTGTCCCAAGTCCATACTTCCCTGAGGTTAGTCCATGAGTCCTTGGCCCAGGAGCGCCAGAAACTCCAGGAGGCTTGGAACAGCGGGGAACTCCCAGCTAGCTCCCAGCAGCTGGCTACCCTGCTGGAGGTGAGGCCGCCATCATTACAGTCTCTTTTTAAGAAACACTAGGAAAAAACCCACAAATCCATCTCAGAAACCTTGTACAACTTACCGTGTGTTTTGTCGAGCATTCTGTTTAGTTAATGTTGTTAGTGTTGAGTGTCCATTGTATGTTGTGTTTGACTAGATTGTTTCATGTCTGTGTGTGTGTTTGTGTGTGTATTGTGTACTGTATGTGTACATGTGCAGTTAGAGATGCAGTGTCCCCAGACCCAATTCTACAGTGTGTCAGTGACGCCAGACTCCTCAGAAGATTCCTTCTGTACTGTGCGCCAGAGGAAGGTGTGTCTGTATTTACAGCTCCCTAAGAGTATTGGGTGAATCCGGAGGGACATGTCTTCTTTCTTTTTGTCTTTCTCATCGTTTCCTTTCTTCATTCTGCAGAATATATCAGTGATGTGGCTCTCTCTGACTTTTTTTTAAACTTTAGAGAACTCAAAGCTTGCCATGTTGTATGTTTCCCTCAGCTCTGCCACACCTGTTGGCTATGCCCTTCAAGTGCTTTCATTTACTTTGTTCTATTGACAAGCTGAATGTTCTTAATTAACTCTGCAATATTCCCCAGAACCAGAATAAAAGTCTGGATTTATTTCACCGTACAGTGAAATTCTGTGTGTGTGTGTGTGTGTGCGTGTGTGTGTGTGTTACGCTCTAGGTCTTTTTTCTCTTCTTCTTACACTCTTCCCCTGTCTCTCCTGTCTTTTCTCTCCAACTCCATCTTCCAGCCCGGCTCTAGCCGGCGAGCCTCTAATCGGCCTCCCTCGGCGGCGGACTCGGTGGCGGAGTACTTCGATGCGAGTGATGACCTCCTCGGTGTGAGCTCCTCTGAGGCCTCAGAAGAGGGCTCAGGCCTGAGCGACGGCACCAGCAACTCTGAGCCAGAGGAGGGCCACGGTGAGAGGGCCACATCCAGGGGTCAAAGGGCATTTGCAACTTTTATATTTATTTGAGGGGTCTCCAGTCTCCAAGGTCAATTGTCTTGAATAGAAGAGGAGTCTGAATGTGAGAGCTTGTCTATAGATACAGTGAGCAGTATAGGACTGAGCTGTTATGGGATTTGTAGTCTTTTCAAACAGGATATGACCCTGCAAGTCTAAGGACATTCAATTCATAATTTAACATTAATTTTTGAAAAATACACATCTTGTTCATATTTGTTGACTTGACTATTCTATTATTGTTACGCATATACAACGGAGGCAGTTTATCATGAACTTAGGAAGGATTATTTTATTACATTACAGGTACAAACATGAGAAATTAAAGTGAAATTAAGTCTCAGTGCTCACATACCCATTATCCCCTCACAGAGTCAGCCACAAGGAAATACCGCGCCAGCCTTTCCAAGGCCCCCGCCAAGGCCAGCGTTGAGCCACAGAGCACCGGTCGCCGCACCACCCTGCCTGCCGTCTGCCCAGACAACAGCCACATCGGTCTCATGTCCATCCTGTACAACAACATCGGCAAGGACCTGTCGCGCATCTCCATGCCGGCGGCGCTCAACGAACCCATTAACCTGCTGCAGCGGCTCTGCGAGGAGCTGGAGTACTCCGAGCTGCTGGAAACGGCCAGCAACACCGAGGACCCCTACGAGAGGATGGTGAGGAGGGCGTAGGACAATGCAGTTTTGCAGACTTTTGAGGAGCTTGAATGAAGAGTTTGTAGTCTTGGTGTCTTTTTTTGTTGCATTTGATGAGCTTAGCGTTTCACACTTGTTAAAGACACACTATTGAGATCTTCACTCAATAGAACTTTAGTTCAAATTATCCAAGGAAATGTTACATTCAAATACTGAACTACCAACATTTAAATGACATTTGGGTATACAACTACTTTGATGACTTGTTGAAAAAGGGTCTATTTATTTATTTATTTATTGAAATACATTTATTTGGAATTTATTTCTATTGAAATGTATTGAAACAGGCCCGTAGTACCTGTGAAGAAAGTGTGAATTTTATTAAATTAATATTAGCATCTTCTTTCCCCAGTTGTATATTGCTGCCTTTGCTATCTCTGGTTATTCCATTGCTACCTTCCGGAACGGATACAAACCCTTCAACCCAGTCCTTGGAGAAACCTATGAATGTGTACGGGAAGACCGGGGCTTCCGATTCATCAGTGAGCAAGTGGGTAAACATGGCTGATTTCAGATCAGTTATACTGCATATGTTATAACACATGTACTAAACATTTATAATCATCTGATATCTTTTCTCAGGTCTGTCATCACCCACCTATATCAGCTTGTCATGCAGAGTCAGGGAACTTTTGCTTCTGGCAAGGTCAGTCCCATTCTAAACTGAACAGATCTCAAGATATGGGTTAATTAATAAGTATAACAGGTTTTTGAAACACTGAATTACATTTGAAGAACACTGAACAACATTTGCAACTGTGCTGTTATGACCTCCTCAGACCAGCGATGGAAGAACAAGTTCTGGGGCAAGTCTGTGGAGATCATGCCTTCTGGAATGGTCAATGTCACTCTTCCAAAGTGAGTGTTCATGTCGTTCCACAGTTATGATAAATATGTTTCCTGTTGTGGTGTGATGAAAGCCAAGTAATTTGAAGCCTCTTCAGTACATCTGACTCGACTTTCAAATAGAGAGAACAAATGTGTAAAATCAGCAGGCGACGTTGGCCAACATCATCTGTACGGTTTCATTTTGCCTCTGTAGGCGTGGCGACCACTACGAGTGGAACAAAGTGGTCACCTGCATCCATAATGTCCTGACCCAACCGCGCTATCTGGAGCACTACGGTGAGGTCGTCATCCGCAACCTCAAGAGCTCCATCTGCACCTGCAAAATCACCTTTGTCAAGGTTAGTGAGTCAGAGAGAGGAGTGCCACTTTGACAGTATGTTCTCATAATACAATGATTGGTATTTGTTGAATGCTTATATACATAGGTAACTAAGCTTCAGTAGCTTAATTATGCCTTAATTATGAGGCACTTATTACACAGTTTCACTCTTAATGATCATAATTAGTTCATAATTAGACTAGATGTTCTTTTTATGTTCCGTTTAATGCCATTGAATGACGGGACTGGACACGCTGTTTCTCTTTGTCTCCCCATCTGCAGTCTCGGTACTGGGGCTCAGACGCCAATAGGAACGAGGTGCAGGGCCAGGTGCTGGACCAGAGTGGGAGGGTGGTGCACAGGTTTGGAGGTCTCTGGCATGAGGGCATCTTCTGTGATACCCTCCCCAACCCACAGTGCCTCTGGAAGCCAAGTAAGCACACTCCAATCGCCTGCTCTTAGAAAGGTCACCCATGATGTAAAGTGTATATATATATAGCAATTTCTCAAAAAAAGTTAGAGCTTACTGTTTGAATTTCAATAGGTTTAATTTGTATAGAGGACAAATATCTGTCACTGTATGGACAACATGTTTCCTCTTTTCTCCCAGATCCTCAGCCTAAAGACTACGTCCTCTACTTCGGCTTCTCCACCTTTGCCCTGGAGCTGAATGAACTGACTCCAGATCTGAAGCCCCTACTGCCCCCTACAGACACACGGCTGCGCCCAGACCAGAGGTGAAATGATCCTTAAGCGAAATGTATGCTACTCCGATTTCACGGAGTCGGACACAGGGAACGCCTCTCACCGATTTTAACCGCTCTCTCCGAACCCTTTCCGAGCCCCTCGGAGAGGCTGTCGTGCACCTGCTCATTTTTCTAACTTCCCGTACGAGAGCCTCTCTTACCCCTTTTCCACCAAAGCCGGGCCAGTGCTGGTTCCGGGCTGGTGCTTATGCGGTTCGGTGCTGGTTCTTTTCTAAGAACACAGCTCGATTTTCCATCGACTGAGAGCCAGAGTAGGGCTAGCTACGTCTTTAAATCACGTCATACGCCTCCGTTGTCCTAGCTGAACTTGGAATGTTGTGACTAGGTTACTCACGAGTGTTTTTTTTCCTGGGAGAAGGCAAAGAAATTTCGATAAAACTTCTATTATGTTTCATTTTTAATACCATGTAGTACCATACGAGCTTAAGTTAATGTTCTGTTTACTTGGCAACGGGTTTTCTATATTTCCCCACGTAGATCAAATGAGTGACAATGCAGTTAATGACAGGAGTTGACTATTCAATTCAATTCAAATGAAGCTTTATTGGCATGACCATAACCTTGTAGACTAGTATTGCCAAAGCATTTGGGTTGGATATATAAAAGTGATTACGTAAACAATACATATATAAGTGATTACATAAACAATACATATATCTTTACACAAGTAGACTAGCTACTACCTACTTACCAGTTGCCACAACAACTGTAGCAGTACCTCACGACAGCTAACAGCTAATGCTAGTTAGCTAGCTGCTACACGAATTTGCTTAGTCAACAGCTTATCACACAACAAAAACAAGATAGATTGAAAGAGTTACTGTATACGATGCAGACAAACTAACACATTTTGATGGATGAAAGCTTTCTTTCTTTTTTTTTATTAGTTTGTTACTTGGTCTGTTGTCCTTTTGAACCCCGCCATCTCCAACTGTCCCCCTATTTCCTCATATATTTTAGCTTTCCTTACTGCCTCCCCAAGTTTGTCTTGCATTTCTGTTGATGACCAAATCGCTATCAATGTTTTTATTTCATTGGTGATCCACTGCTGAATGGATTTTTCATTTATGTTTTCACCGTTTTCACTCATCCTCTTGGTTGACGGTGGAAAAAAAATGGCAGCGGAAATTTCTGTTTCTGGTGTAGTAGCTCCGCCCATAACCTCGGGACGAACCCGACGTCACCGGTTCTTGTTTCTGGCCCACCTAAAAGCTGGTGCTGACTTGGTACCTGTTTTTTGGAACCGGAGCCAGCTTTATTTGTGTGGAAAACAGAACCAGCACCGGCCCGGCTTTGGTGGAAAAGGGGTATCTGAGGTTTGCTCGGAGAGGGCTCGGAGTAGTATAAATTTAGCTTTACCTGCAGTAGAGCTCTGAGTGGTTTGGGTAGAGTGAGAAACCACTTAGCTCATGACTTCACCTCACATCTCTGGATGAGTTGGTTTCCTAAACTATAGTTAGATGAAATTGTGATGTTCACAGTCCCTGGCATGTTCAGTTTTTGTTGCAATTTGTGTTTGACAGTGTATAACTTATTTTTCAATGCGTTAACAGTCAATTTAAAAACAGATTTACCTACATTTGCACACATAGATAAGAGACATGATCAGTGAGATGGTACATTTATGGTCAAAGCAGAGTGGTAATCAGTGAATTGTGAACCTAACTGTCCACAGGTTCTTGGAAGAGGGCAAGATAGAGGAAACGGATAAACTCAAAGACGAGATCGAAGACATGCAACGGGAGCGAAGAAAAGCGTTGAGCAATAAGGGGGAGGACCATGTGCCTCGATTCTTCAGGTCTGTGGCTGTTTCTGTGTGTGTGTGTGTTCGTGTGTGTTTCTGTGTGTGTGTTCGTGTGTGTGTGTTCGTGTGTGTCCAGATTGACACAGTGAGAAAGGGTCACATTTACCTTGCGGTTCAAGAGGTGCTTGTTCTGACTGTATCTTCAGTCAGCTTCTGCTTTTTTTTTTCATTAATAGTACCACTTAACGTTTCTTTCTGGTATTTCATTTTAATTAGCACATAATGCAGATAAAATATGAGATGCATACGACTGAATTAGAATTAGTTGTAAACAATAAATCTATCCATCACCGCATGCCATTGAACTACAATGTGTAACTTCATGAATGTCTGTTCATAGCCACACTCATGCTTTCTGGTCAACAGAAAAACGGTGGATGCCGCTGGGCGAGAGGTGTGGATGACCAACGGAAGCTACTGGAAGCTGCGAGAAAACCCAGGATTTGCCAACATAAAAAACGTGGAATTATGGTGACAAGTGATGGTGATGTCAGGACAGAAAGCAAATTTTTTTCTTCCCTTTTTTTCTTTCTTTCTTTTGTTTTTGGAGCACGTATGAGATGCCTTGGGTTGTTTCTCCTGAGCGAGGATAGTGCTCTGTCTGACAGAGGAACACCATGTCTGGACGGCTCTTTGACAGCTTTCCTTGTCCACCATTAAAGAGAAAGCAGGATCTTTTTCTCTGGATGGAGTGTTTTATAATGCTTGAATAAACAGATTGCCAATAAGCAATCAAATAAGGACAAGACGTCATATAGAGTAACTGTAGGGGGAAATACAAACCCACAAAAACAGACTCTTTAGTCAACCAGTTCAAAGTATTTGTCGTGTGGAGAGCATTTTCCTTTGAGACTTTATTTTTTAAATCATTTTATATGTTTACTGAAATGATTTCTTTATTTTTAAATTATTTATGTAAACTGTGCTATGTGTGTCATGAATAATGGTGGGTTCAGTTATAAGAGAGAAGACCGGTGTAAAAATAGCCATTCACTTACATTTTATTTTTGTAATGCACTCAAATAGCCCTTTGGAGGTGACCATTTCTTTCAGTGGAGACTTCACCTGGTCTTTTCTTGAGAGGTGCTTCAGTTGCCACATATCCTAACATGGGCTTAAACTTCCAGAAGATGACAGTCATGTACATACGTCATTTTTTGAGTGCGTTATTCAGTTGGGGTACAAACCTTTTAAGAAAAACTTCAATTAGGTCACATTATATGTTTGGGTTTTTTTGCTGCTGGGAAAATTATTTAAATGCCATAGAATAAACAGATGCTTTGTCCGTGAACAGTACAGTAAGCATTAAGGACTGTCACAGGAACTAGACACTTAAAATCTGTTCAAAAACAGACATGATAGACTCTGAAGAAACTTAGAAAAAGTCCAAACATGTACAGATTTACAATTAATATAATTTTAATGCATGAATAAAAAAAAAACACAACAATCAGTACATTACACAATATTTCACCACTTTTAATAAATAAAAGATTTCCTCTGCTTTTTTTAGCATAATCTTTATTACACTGAAAATAAAATCAAATACATCTTTACGTTTTCAGTTCCTCTACTGCATTTCTGTCATACCTCTGATGCTGATTTTCGGGTTCCTTCAAAAAGTACAAGAACGTCTTAAGGAGCACAAGAATTTATTTTTCAAAAATTACATTTATACCTCAGAAAAGCCAAACAAACCATTGTACAGAGATCCAAAAAAGACTGCGTACTTACAAAAAAAGCCAAGTTGCCCCAAAAAACGGTTCCAGTCATAACAAGAGTTAATTGTACAATACAACACACTCATGGGTCCTCATCTAAGAAAACCATTTGACACTTTGTTTATCCTCATCCTAACTCCGAGTAACAAAGTGAACCTCCTGACGCATTTTCAGTCTGCACATCTTTTTTTCAGGTGTTTATAAGCTACTTTGGCCACTAGGGGTCAGCCAAGCTTCCATATTGAGGTTTATTTGGGGATCCTGACGCTCAATAACTGTCGGGGTTTTGCGAGTGTACAATGAGAAAGGCCAGAGAGGGGTTTCAGCGCAAACAAACAAAGACAAAACAAGTTATTGAAAAGTTATATGGCGATTTCATCATTATGAAATCACATTTTTTAATTGCACTTGAATTTCCTGAATTTGAGAAATATTTATATCTGAATTTCAAGTGTAATGAAATGGCTAGGTATTCTTGAGCTTTTGAAATCGACATCCCAAATATCCAAACAGTTCACAGAAAACTGTATCTCGCCTTTTATCGTCACTGTCGCTGTCAGTTCGTGTCAGATTGACATAGGAGTCCTGACAGTTTTTTTTTTTTTTACTATTCTGATGAGGCTAACCTTTCCGTGGTATTGGGGCATTTTTGTAACGTTGCATTGCTCCTTGAGCCAGTGTGCCCACGGAACTGGATATAAAATGGCATATTTTCCCCCTGAGCCAGGCGCGTTACAGGGCACAGCACGTGAAAGCGGTGGAGGGTTTGAAAGGTTTATATTCCGTCACAAACTTCCAACTCAAAATGCCATCTGTATGCTGTCGTGTTACGGCAGTGTCAGCCACGAAGAGCATGTTTTAGTAGTCAAGGCAAAGGGCAATTGGATCTGCCATCGGATGGCTTCTCATCGCATTAGTTTGGATTAAGGGGCCGTTAGGAATATTCCGTTTGAATAGTTTCTATAGCACCATCAGCTTTACGGAACCTGCGTTGTCAGAAGAGGGATATTTGTGAGCACGAAGGTCATGAGAACACATGATTTAGAAAAACAACATCAGAACAAGAAAAAAAGAGATCTGTGATATTTGGTTGACATCCGTCATATTGTGCTTTTGTATATCACATGTTCAGTACTGAAGAAGACTTGATGTGCAGGTTTCCCAGATAAATTGCCACAATTTTTGGTTGGTCAGTCTAATCTGTAGAGTGTGTGTCTGTGCATGTGCGTGTGTGCTGGGGTTGGATCTTAATATCGAACTAATTCAATAGTACAATACATTTGTCAAACATGTAGAAGTTGTCATAAGATATAGAATGAGTCAAGTTTTGGGTTTGGGTTAATAATTTCTAACAGTGTGTGCTTACACGAGAAGAACATGATGAAAAGCGAAAGTTTCAGTTTCATTTTATATATCATGCCAGAGCCTTCAAATGTATTATTATTATTTACCTAACTTGTCAGTTTGAATGATTCCAACCTTTAATTTTGTCACCGAGGTTAAATGGTAAACTAACAAGAGAAAGCACAACTGTCAAAACGCGAGTGCCGGCATGATGACTGGTAAAGTGGAGGGGTTTTGCAATGCTGCTGTGACCTGCTCTCAGACCATCTCGGCTCAGTAAAAACCTCTTCTAATTTACAGTGACTTACACGTCCCCTAATGTCCACATAATTTGCTTCTCAGCTAAGAATAAATATTTTGTATTTACTAATGTGACCGTAGAGTAAACCCGATGCGCCACTCAGGTAAATAGAAAGGTCAGCTGTCAGGTTCACCTACAGTCATAGTAATTTGCGTTTTATGCCTTCTCACCCGGCCATGCCATAAATAAGCGTTCATCTCTGTTTGGAAACTTGTGCACCTCATTACGTTCAGATTGTCAACAGCATCTGACAAAAGCAGTACCAGTAAAATAAAAATAAAATGAGTAAAACAAATGTAATTCCAACAGGGACTAACTGAGGGCTGTTTTGGAACAGCACTGAGGGAAAGAAGAAGAAAAAAAAACACCCGTGCCCTCCACAGACAAGGTTACTCCAAAACTATTGCTAACGATTTCCAGCTGGTGGTGTCTGAGTGATGCATGTTGTAATGTGGTTATTGATTGTGGTCTTTATCTGTGTGTGTGTGTGTGTGTGTGTGTGTGTGTGTGGACCGGGGCATTTCCAGATTGGCTGGTAATAGAAATTGAAGTCCCAATTATAATGTAGCCTATTTCTTTTGGTCAGGCTCACACATCAGTTCAACCCAGGGAAGGGTACTTGTGTATCATCACTGTGTTTGAACTATCTTTAAAAAAAGAAAACCCCCTAATAATAACAACCTTCATTCGAGTAAGAAAATGATGATAACAAGCAGGTGTTCCTGGTTAGGTGATGTCACACAGAGCTGACTGATGTTGTTAGGTTAGGGGCAAGAGGCTGGACTCTGGGGGACCAGGTCACCAAGTGTAAAAAATGGACTGTGACACCTTGGTGCCAGCATTGCACGGTCTGTGCCCTTTGCTTCTCGCTACCCACTGCACCGGGCATCTATGCGTTTTCACCTCTCACTGGTGTGGTCTGCATGGACTTAAAACTAAACCTTAATTATGGTGCTTTCCGTAACAAACAGACTTGGAAGAATGTGGGAAATACTGCCTATGTGAGTGTGTATGTTCATGTTTGTGTGTGTGTGTGTGTGCGCCCAAGCGTGTTTTCTTAGTCAGTGATGAGGGAGACTGGACAGTTCCTTTAGGGGAGTGTCAGCAGGTGTGCAGACATTTTTTTTTCTTTCCTTCTCCCTCTCTTCCCCCTCTCCCGCTTTCCCTTCCATTAAAACTCCACGGTTATATAAAACACTGGGCTAGCAAAGGACTGTACATGGCCTTGTCTCCAGGCCAGTGTCTGTCCATAGTCACATCGGCTTTGCACCGAGAACCTCTCTAACTGTGACAGCCACCTTCAGAACTCTTCTGATTGACTTTCATCCCTGCAACCCCTCCACCCCACTCTCTCTTTCTCTCTTTCACATATACACTCTTTTCTTCCGCATATACATCCAACACAGAGACACTTTAACCACAAAAGAGAAACACAGACTACTTTACAAATAGACATAATGTCGCTGTCTCACTGTCCCATAGACAAGGTGGTATCAGTGTCACACTTCCCCGAAATTCAAACCAGTCTGTTCTGTGAAAGAGTGTTAAGCCTTGACAGCCTTAACACCGCAGAGCTCTTCTTTCCTGCTTGGTCTTTCTCTCAGCCACAGAGTCTCACAGGTGGAGACCAGTGCAACGGTACAGTTGGAGATCTCTGGGTATGAGCGCAGGGCTTGGAGGTCCGTTGTGGGCGACAGCAGGGGGCAGGAGCTGGGGTCTTTTGGGTGGGTGCGAATCAGTGACCGAAGAAGCTATAGTAGCCGGCGTCGCTCCCGCTGTCCTTCTCACAGAGCTCCGCGCCCCGGTTGGGCGGGGAGTTCTCCGTGCTGGAGGCGTAGGGCGACACCCTGCGCTTCTTGCTCTCACCACCCTCGTAGAGTCCCGAGTCGGCCGAGTCCACCGACTTCACTGAAGGGGCCTCCAGCCAGCCATCCTCTCGTGTGCCGTTGCTGCTGCCGCACCCTTCCTTGGGCTTGTCCTGCGGCAGGGCCAGTCGGAGGGCATCCAGCGCGGGCACCGGTAGGACCGATGGCGTCGGTGGGGGTGGGGGTGGACGTGCGTTGGTCCCCGCCGGTGAGGTGGACGAGGAAGCCCCCGGCACGGAGCGAAACCAGCCCAGCGCCGGCCCCGGCTTGCTGGGCCGCGGATGGCTGAGGTACGGCGGCGAGGGCCTCCCGCTGGTGCTCCAAGCTCCAGTGGCCGGCACCGACATGCCCCCGGGGGAGAAGGGGTTCTCGGGGTAGTAGCCCAGCGCGTGGTTCCCGGGCGTCTGCAGGTGGTGGTAGGGCTTGTAAAGCCCATTGCCGGAGTAGTCCCCGTCGTAGGAGTTGAAGTCCAGGCAGTTGGAGGGGGGCATGGGGTGGGGGCTGGGCAGGTACCAGCGGCCGTGAGGGCTGACGGAGGACGGGTCCTTGGGTCCCTGCTGCCCCCCCATGGCCATGTGCTCTCGGCTGTAAAAGCGGCCCTGGGGCAGGGGGCTCATGTACTGGTCGGACAGGTAGGGCTGGTAGCAGCCGCCTGGCAGGAGCTGCTGACCCTCGGTGGGGGACGGGGTGAGGCGATCTGAGTCCGGCTGGACGTAGAGCCTAATTAGGAGGAGCAGGATCGGGGTGGAGGGTGGAGGGGAGGGGGGTAAGGTGGAGGAGAGCAGCAAAAAGAAGCATCAGGTCAAAGGTTAAGTGGTGTTGACAAAACTCCAGCAGAGGTGTGAATTACTAACAGTTCACCCCAGCTAGTGAGGCCACTTCCCAAGTGAACGCTGCAGGATTTACTAGGCCTCTTCCCGCTAAATAATTCACACTGTGTTTTTGATTACCTCTGTTGTGCCTCTGCGAAAATTGATTTATACATGAACATCTACGGCACAAAAGGGCAAATCTGACTACTGAGAGTTTAGAAGCTTAGCAAACCGTGCTTGCGCCTGTGCAGTGCTAAGGCACAAGAGTTTTTTTTTGTGCTCTGACTTTCATAACATTTTTGTCTTTGCTCAGAAAAGTCTTTATGCGTACGTACGTGTCATAATTGTCCCGAAAGCCTTTAGCGAAAGGGTTGTGGTCTATTTTCAGTTGAGTGATCTGTGGAAGAAATGGCAGGAGACAGGGTCAGGTGGAGGACAAGGGTAGCACCATCGGTGGGGTTTGTGTGTGAGAGAGAAGGGGGGAGGGGTGTGTGGAGAAAAGGAGAGCACAAGTGTGTGTTAATGTGAGAGGGGAACAGAAATGAGGCAGAGAGAAAGATAGCGAGGAGGACAGCGGAAGAGAGGATAGAGAGAGAGAGAGAGAGAGAGAGAGAGGTGGAAGAAAAGAAGATCACAGACAAGCACAAATTATTCATGAGGCCTCTGTCATCATTTACTTGAGAAGCCACTAAAAATGAACCTCCCATAAAAATCCTCAACAACTCCTCCTGTCTTCTCTCTTTTCTTCACCTTGCATTCTCCTATAGTGCACTTCAACATCTCATTCTCAATATATTCTCATCAGAATATTTAGTTGGTTTGTTCTTGGAAGGGGTGGGGGGAAGGGGGTTTGTAACCAAGGCAACTCACGTCTGCGTTCTGATAGGCTGTCACGGCGATGAATTGTGTCTCTGGGAAGACGAAGATTTGGGCCTTGGAGGAAAGGAAGGGGTCATCGGAGCCGTCCTCCTTCACTTCTACTACGTGCAGACGGGGCTGGTACTTGTGCAGGGACTGCAGCACAATCATCTGACGAGCAGAAGCAGAAGCAGAGCAGAAGAGTCACGTGACGCACAGAGAACAGGAGGAACAGGTGCCAGCTCCTACTGTTGAGTAGATTATAATGACTCTGGCCATGACTAATCGGGCCTCAACCAGACCATGATTATTATTCAGTTATGTTTTAATTCAGAGAGTCTATACCTAAATGAATCATGAACAAATTTGTAAATGACTACTCACACGCTAAATACAACCTTTATAACCTTTGTGAGGACGTTTCTGATAAGGATTGTCTCATGAGATCATGTTATCTATCTATTCTGGGACTCCAGTCACTGTCTACAGTCCCTGTTATAGATTCTACAGTAACAGTTCTTAAGTGACAGTTGAGCCACTGTTTGCAGTACCTGGGCCGTGTTGCCTGAGCTGCCTTTGTTGTTGGTGAGCTTGAGTTTACCAAAGGAAACCTCCTGCCTCATCCAGTGAGCTCCGGTGTTGGGTGAGTCGGGGTGCATGTACGTCCTGTTTCCTGTCAATATACACACAACTCAGTTAAAGCACCACCAGTAGCAAGGATTGTTATAAAGTAAGATGTCTATAAAACATAGACAGGAGGGAAATCCAGTGGTGCAATCTATTGGCACATTCATAAATAATATTTTTTGAAGATATTCCTCTTCCTTTTAATAGTATAGAATCAATTATACATTTGGAAAATTTGTTAAACATATGACTGATGAAAGTAGAATTTTTTATATGAAGAACTCAGTCTAAACCAACTCAGTTAATACTTAATCACGGATCTATATTTTTAATGACAGAAAGCCATTGCCCTAAAAACACTTATGCGACTCCGTGTGCAAAGTAAAACGGCAAGAGTGTGAACACGGGCGAGCTGTAGTACCTGGCATGTTGCCCTCCGCCTTGCCACACTGCACCCACTTGCCGCCCTGGTACCTCCAGTGGTGCTGGTCAGCAAGCACCACGTCCACGTAGACGTTGTAATGCGCCGTGGGGTCCAGTGCACTTATGTTAAAGCTGAGGAAGGGGAACATCCTCCTGCGAAAAACACACACACACACACACACACACAGCTCCGTTATGTTTAGCAGATGGCATTTAAGGACACAGAGATATTTTTACAGTGTGTATGTTACCTGAGAATTGAGCCTTATGACCTTGGACTAAAAGCCTATACGTTGGACATTTGTGTTGCATTGCTACTGCTGAGGTGGGGTGATGGAGAATCCTCCCTTGTGTCCAGCCATGCGACAGAAACAGGAGTGAGTCCATAAAGAGAGTGAGAACAGTAGCGATGGTGTGAGTGTGAGTGTGCGTGCGCAAGTGTGTGTGTAGTGTGAGTATTATGGATGGGTGACTGTGTGAGACTGTGTATGAGTGCACAGTATGTGGATGTGTGTGTGTGTAAGTATACACAAGCTGTAAGTGTGCGTTGGTTGAAGCATGCGGGACAGGGAGCGGAGGGCAGGCTAGATGTGAATATTTAATGCATCAGTTAATAAAAGATGCGCACTGTAGCCACTGCTGATTGCTGGAGTTTTACTTGCTGAAGTGATTCTGATCATGGAGGCTGTGACAGAGAGGAGGTAACAGAGAGGTCAGTGTGTCCCAGGGCAACGTGGCCAGGGAACGCCGGGTAAAGTTAGCCTAACAGGAAAACACACACACACACACACACACACACACACACACACACACACACACACACAGAGGCACACACTTTCTCCAAAACATTGCAATGTTTTCTTTTGGAGCAAAATAATCTGAACCTGATTAAATTCTATCAGGTTGGACTGTCTTCATCCTTATGCTAACTTTATGAGCCCTTAACCTCCATTGCCCTGGAACACACCAGCCATCAATGCTGTTGTTGCTGCTGTGGTGTGTGTGTGTGTTTGAGTGAGTGTGTGTGTGTTTGTGTGTATAGGTTTTGTTCATCAGTGCGTGCCACAGCTCGGCATGCTATGTTACACGTTCGGGCTGACTGATACAAACATGGAGTAATTGGTGGAACAACATAGCAGCGGTGCCGTTGACATTTGGCATACTGCTTTACGCCCAACTCCACCTGAGGCTATAACACTTCTAGTGGAAGACACGAAGACTAGCGAGTGTCATTCCTGGCGTCTTTGGGAGCTCAGTAGCATATCAGCGGCAAAGGGCACAAGCACCAAGCTCTTGCCAAGGACTGTCAGGTTACACACACACACACACACACACACACACACACCGAAAGAAAAGTCATTATTTAATGTCACACAAAAAGCTTCTAGGCTATTGAGTTGAAAATCGAAGGCAAACAGCTAACATTAATTTCCATTATTTTACAATAGTTCTACGCTCTATTAAAATTGCAATCACTGTAATGAGGCACTAATGAAAAATTGAGAGATTTTAACACAATGTGTTTGATAAACTTGTGATAAACACAGTGTCGTGCTGGGGGCCTCCAGTGACCGCTCTCAGTGGCCATGTTTTTTGGAGGGAAAATCCATTACCTTTTCCACTTGATGTGAGCACTGAAATTCAGTTCATTTGAATTTATTTTGCCTTTATCTCCCCAAGTGCTTCCGGCATTTAGCAGACTCAAGCTAGTGAAGTGTGTAATGGGAGATGCTTGTTTGGGCCAAATGTGTGTGTGTGTGTTTGTGTGTGCATGTGTATTTGTGTGTGTGCTGTTTTCCCTGTCTAAGGGCATGCTGCTCTCACATTTTATGTGCATGCATGCATGTTTTTCTCAGACAGAAATGTGAGTTTTTGTGCTTTACAGGATCCATAGAGTTTCCTTGACCCAGTCCCATTCTATGCAATGCTCAACAAGGCAGCCTAATAGGCAACTCTATTGGCAGTGCTTTTGCTAGGCTTCCTCTGCTGCTGTGCCAACGGTTAACAGCAATCCTGAGATCTTCCCCCGGGGCAGCTTCAGGGCCTGCCTCTCCACGTTACCCCTGGCAACCCTACACACCCACAGACAGAGGCCTCAGATATCATCACGCTTGTTTTATTTTTTTTATTTATCTCTTTTTTTTTGTGGATATCTGTAGGATTGAAGAAATAATAATAATTTTGATAGTGTATTTTAGCATGTCTCATATATGTGAATGGCTGTTTTAGATTTATACATTATTTAATACTGAGATATATTTAGTGGTGTTTTGTATTATTTAACCCGTCATCAAGGGGTGTTCTCTCAGCAATCATATTACCATCAGAGTTGTACGCCACAAATACCGCAGAATGGCCCACACTAACGTTCCAATTTATCAATGACCTCTTTAACATATTTCTTCTCATTTCAGTCACTGTATTATTTCTCCAAAACAGATACCAGTTTTGAAGATGTCTTGAGGACACCCACACGAGTAAACCTCTGGTGGACAGCAGGCAAAACAAGGCAACCAAGGCAACTCACACCTACCAGAGATTACAGAGATTACAGAGATTAAATCTCAGATTAATAGCAGGTATTGTTGCATATCTGCAATAAGAGCAAGCCATAGGGAGAAAGCCTTTCACACTTATTTCTACCCTGGTTATCAATATGAGAGAGAACTAAACCAATCAAGCCTAAAACATGCCACAGAAAGGTCATTTATATCTGTCTCTTTTGTACAATTTTCCCCCTTTTTTCAGACGAGGCTGCATAGATTTTTTCGAGGTTTCTTCAAATCAGACGTTTTATAAGAAATCGCAACCTAGTGAGGGGGAAACCGATGGGTTTACCACAGATGAGCTGTACCATGCACGTGGGTGGATTGGGGTTGGGATTGAAACCCTGAGTTGACAGATGGAAACTCGCTTGGTTTTAACTGACTGGGTGTAAAAAAAAAAAAAAACCTGCCTGCGCCCTCGTTGGCTGTAGGGTAGGCAGGGTGCCGTAGGCGGCCGCTGATACAGAACCGTCCTCCTCTGCTATCTAGGACTTCCTATATCATGCGTATGTGGAGGCGAGAAGCAAAACAACAGTGTGAGGAACACACCCAAGGCTGTTAATGAGCGAGTAGCGTTGCGTTTCCTCATGACCACGAGTGGGTAATTCTACCCTATTTCCATGTGATGAATGAAATTAAATGCTTCTGTTTAGGGAGCCCTGAGTTGGGGCCCCTGCATGCTGAGAGGTGGAAGAATCAAACTGAAAATGAAATTGATGAATCAAATTGAAATCAAATTGAAAAGAAAAAAAACCCTGAGTGAGGGAAGAGGGATACATGTTGAAAGCAGAGAGGAAGAGAAGAGAGAGAATGCACAGAGGGAGGGAGAAAGAAAGAGAGATGTAGAGAGGGGAGACGGAGGATGAGTGTGTGTGTGTGTGTGTGTGTGTGTGTGTGAGGATGCGAAGCAGAAGCTCGGTGAGTGGCTGGACGTCCACCGGGGAGACGCCTCTTCTCCTTGACTGCACCCACTGATTCAGAGAGACAGGAGTTCAGGTCCAGTTTTTGTCAGCCAACACGCGGCCGATCATCTAGGATGAAAACATGCCAGTCTGGGGCTAACCGTGGATGGAGGGGCCTTTCTCTGGCTTTTTTGGCAAAGAAAATAAAAACATCAAAAACAACAAACACACACACACACAGTCCCACTCTCACACACAAACACACTCACACATACTTCCCACACACACACTCAAACCTACACACGCACTTTGACTTCCTTTCTCCCCTTGTGCCACCCCACCCCCACTTATAAACACACACACACACACACACACACGCACGCACGCACGCACACGCACACGCACACGCACACGCACATACACTCAGCTCCCACCCACCCACATACACACTCACTAACACACACATAAACTTTGACTTCCTCTCTCTCTCCATTTCTGTGCATCAAGTGTCATAAAAAAAAATGCCATCCCTGGGGGGTACAGCTGTGGTGTGTGGTGCAGACGATACGCTTTCAGCAAGGTGCAAAGGTTATACTTATGCGTTCACCTCAAAAACCCAAAGTACACATGCAGACGTGGGGGGGAGGGGGGAGTGTGTAGTGTGTGTGTGCCAGGAGGCTGGTGCAGAGGCCCTGTGGTGTTTCTCCTCAGACCATGCCAGAGCACCTGTCTACTGCAGCACTGGCCACAGCCAGAAAAAAAAGAAAGACGAGAAAAGAAAGAAATAAGAAAGAAATAAGAAAGGAAGGAAGGAGAAAAGAAGAAAAACTAATTTGCAAAAGTATTGACTGCAGCACTGGCCCCAGCCATGTAAAACTTTCCACAGGCGCTCGGTAGAACCCTGATTGTTAGAAGATCGCCCGTGTTAGCAGAGAGAACACTCTGTATCCTTCATGCAAATGTGAACAGCTGTACAGGAAGTCTATGAAGTTGTTTTAAAAGCATCAGTGCAATTCATACCGGTATGTCTGCATGCGTATGGACGGATGGATAGATAGAAAAGGGGAAAGACAGAGAAGACAGAGAAGATATTTTCTGCATGGTGGCTATTACAATAATAGAATAATCATAGGGACTTCAAAAGGAGCAACTGAAATTGATACTGATGTTGACGTGGTCTCTCTCTCTCGCAGTACTTGGATGGTATTTTGACGAGTGCATGACACCTGTGCACCATGCATGCCATGCAACGGAGGAGTGGCAGGGTGGCCGCAATAAATGAAACATGCGAAACATCCAGCGGTGATGCACTCATGCAAACGGACAGTTACGGCCTGCGAGATGCTGGGTTTACAAGTGCGTCGTTGCACTGCTGTCATATTAATATTTCATAGTTTAGGCTCGTATCTCGTGTGTTTGTTTAGCGAGTCAGACAAGAAAGAACAACAACGACGCTGGCTTACATGACAGATCTTTGTCAATTTTTGCATTTTTTTTTTTTTCAGATCATTTGTGCTCTCTGAAAAAAGACCACATCTACCACAGCAACATACAACCACTGAACTGAAAGAGAGAGAGAGAGAGAGTGAGTGAGAGGGAAAGAGAGAAAGAGAGCGTGAGAGAGAGAGTTTCCAGACTTTGATTGAATAGAGTAGCCTGCTGGAGTTGCTCTGATTCTAAGGTTGCCAGAAGCTGACTTGTAAAATCTGCAGTACAAAGAGCCTCCTGAGCCCCATCCTGTGCAGGAGAGCCCGGGTCCACAGAGCCTCTGAGTTCAGAGGAGCAGGGCTGGAGATCTTTCAGTAAGGTCACTGCATGCAAAATGCAGGATACCACAATCACCCATTCACACGTCACAGACTTGAGCAATACAGGATTTACAGACAGCACTGGATTTGTTTTTTCATGAAAGTATAGCCTACTTGTTTTTTTCAAAGCCACTGTGAAAGTGACCCATTGTATATGAAGTGTCTTTATCACAGTATACTTAATGAGGTAGTGCACACTAAAATGTGTTTTTTGAGCTGCAAACTAAATGATATGACTTTGATGAAACACATCAATGCTGGTGTTAATACTGACAAAATAACCAATGTTATTTAATTTTTTTTACATGTTTCCCAAACCATCTCTTATCAGTTCACCCTGAGGAACCTTCCAACCTGAATCCATGTTTCTGGCATCGATTATTGTCATTCACGTAAGTTTGATCATGCGTGAGATGAGTATGAAGGGTGTGCTGTCAATGTGGTTAATATGTTTATCGATGATGTCATCAACACCATATCTACAGTACAGGAAGTGTAGGTGACAGCTTTCCCAAAAAATTCAAACAAGTACTGTACTCCACTAACACTCTGGAGAATGGCAGGCAGTCGTACGCTACTGTCTCAGCTGAGCTATCAGTATGAGGGGGTGTCTCTCAATGATGCACTTCTGACTGGTCCTGACCTCAACAACAGGCGACCTGGCGCGCTCATGCACTTCACTAAAGAAGCAGTGGTTATTACTGTAGACATACAGCAGATGTTTCAATGCTTTGTCAGACCACAAGACAGAGAGAGAGAGATCTCTATGTTGACGAAGGCTTAAAATCATTACCTACTGCTGCAGCTGCCATCGAAAAGAGCACAGGAGATTCTGGCTTTTTCCAACCTGAGGCACCACAAGATCACCTCGATCTGTGCAAAAGTCATGAGTGCTCTCCCTACAGAAGATCATGCCAGTGACCTGTGAGACTAAGACTGTGGTCAGATAGTCTTCTTAACTGAGGTTCCTAACTAAGTGAAATGACCCGGAAGTATCTAAGTTGCAGCCGTGATAACAGCTGGTCGAATTATGTAAATGGTTAGGAAAGGTGCTTCAGTGCATCCTTTATTATCTCCTTTAGCATAGGGTACACTGGACCCTGCTTTAAGAAAGGAAATAATACTGTCCCACAATTAATTGTGACATCAACACTTAAAGACCTATGTCAATAACATCCACTGTGACAAAATGATGAAGGCTAGCGTGTGAAGTTGGAATCTCTTATCACCGTGGTTGTCTTTTTTTGTCATATGTCCTTATGAAAAATCTCCTTCACATCTTTCCCTGACCTCATGACGTTCTCAATTGAGGTCAAGAATAAGTGTTTAGGACATAGGACATTGGTTTGACCATCCAACTTTAGGCTTAAACTTGGGCAGTGACACATTGCCAGCTCAATGCACACTTGGAGTTGCCTGCAACCTTAAGAGCGACACACATTCCAGGTGTCAAGTGACAGGAAGCCATTCACCCGCCGTAGAGTCCTGTCTACCGCAAATGGCTTATACGATCCTCTTGGGCTCGCTGCCCCAGTCATCATTCAAGGCCATGCTTTGCTTAGAGACCTTAGCACAGAATCTTAAGACTGGAATATGCCTTTAGCCCTTGACAAGCCGGAACCGTGGGAACATTGGAGAAACTCCCTGCAAGACCTCCAAGATCTTCTCATCCTCCCTTTCTGCTGCTCTGAACAAATATTTATCCTGCCCCATGCCTCACACATGGGGGGGGGGGGGGGGGGAGTGGATGATTGGCATTACCGTGAAATTGATTCTTCAAAAGGGACGCTCAAGAATTACTCACAAGGTTCTAACCACATTAGTTGCCGAGGTGATCGCCATCATGAACGTCCACGTCCACAACTCTACTAACGCTGAAGTCTGGTCTTGGTCCTGTTCCTCCAGGCGATTTTTATGGCACTGACCTCTACAGAAGCCAATGGTACAAAGCTTGGCAAGCACCTTTTGGGACAGGTGGCAGGAACCATATCTGTCTACACTTCAGCCAAGAAGAAAGGGGCAGGCTGACAAGCAGAACATCACAGAAGAGACTGTAGTACTTATGAAAGACTGCCAGTCCAAACTGAATGACTGGCCACTGGGGCAAATCACTAAAGTATTTCTGAGTGAAGATCAAGGCTGTGGATAAGGAAGGGATGAAGTTGTTTCTAAGACTTATAAGCCAAGTAACACTGAGTAACCACTGAGTAATGATAGGACAGTTTTTCTTTTCTTTATGTTGATGAAGGCAAAGGTGGTGGTATCCTTGTATACCAGATAGGGAGTGTGCTGTGAGTGTAGTTAATGTGTACTGTCTCTTTAAAGGTCCCGTGTTTATCGACATATCTACAGTACAGGAAGTGTATTAATGGAAAAATAACAAAAAGCCTCATGAAGTTCTATTCATGATATTGTAATTCATCTGTTAGATTTCATGACTTTGGATGCACTGCCAGTATGTTAGTTTTATTAACACAAATCTTTAGTTACATTTGTTGGTCATATTAGTTGGGTTTGATGCAAGATTTCACATTTGAATGTAGGAGTGTGGTCAATGATAAAGTCTTCTCATGGTCATTTTTATTGATATAATGAAATTCATATACTTCATACACTTTTTTTGTTTTGTTTTACCCGACTTGCAGTCAACCATTATATGGAGTTTAATTAAGCACCCTCGTCGCCATGGTGATTAGAGGAGGAGTTTTCTATCTGCCAACTTATGCAGTGGGTATAGGGGTGGCAGAGTAATGGGCAAGACTCAGATTGTAGTGCAGGTGATCATTATTAGAAAGAGCATCAACAAGAAAATAGTATGCAAGTCAAAATAAAATATTTCCCAAATCAGAACAGCTGTAGGCTAAATGTTACTCATAGATTTGTATCTGCAAGGGGTTAAAAATGAACGGCCAATTGATTTATAGTGATGTTCATTTTATACAATGAAGCAAAAAATGTAATGCAACACATATCTTGGTCTTGCATCACAATCAGTGCATATGTCTGAACACTAACACAACATTTTTAGGGTCTAAACTGTTTTGTTTTACCTGAAAAATGTGTTTAAGTATAGCTAAGAGAGGTCCGGACCAACTTCACGGAAGTATGTCTTACAGCAGGTATACTGAGCTAAGGAAAATCTGGGAAACACCTCAAAATGTTAAGGTACACTTTAAGGTATAATGACATAGTGTCAGGAAGACTTACCCATACCCTTTCTTAAATCTAAGTGTAGTCTTCTAACATTAATATGTAAGGTGTAATATATATATGGTACTTATAAAGTCATAGAGTTATAAAGTTATTAGGTTAAAAAATAAACCTAAACCTTTTAACCCTATAACTCATCCGATGGCAGTATGAATTAGACCCAAGCGGCCCATAATATCATGAGCTGTGCTTTTCTCCACTGGATGACTGAATTACTAACTTAGCTGCTTCATGTTTGTGAGTCGATCATCACAAGAGCCACGCTCTCAACAAGCAGTGGTTACAGTACTCAAGCGAAGAGTGGAACACAATAACACCCACCTTTATGATTAACACATCTTTATATTGTTCACCTCTTTCCATCACAAAACATCTTCATCGCCCACAGAACCCCACATCATTTATTACGATTAATTTCTGCTGGTTTTGAAAATAAATTGTGTTTGTTGAACTGTTAAAATAATTCTAGAAAATATTCTGAGAAGTATTTTATTATCTTTTACATCCTCTGCTTGGTGAGATTGGGTAGTAGATGTGGTGCAATAAAGGCATTGATAGCATCTGTTTGAAGAAAATAACTTGTAGCCGCTAATAACAGCATGGTAGATATTGCCCTGCACTCGTGTCAAGGTCATAGTGAAACCTGTTAGTGGCAGGCAGAGCACTGGCAGAGAAACTGTTGCTTAGACTTGTTAGACTTTGGGGGGGAGAAACTTGAAAAGGCCCAGGGACCGCGTGGAGCCGAAGCAGCACTGCATATTTCAAAGCCGCGGGCCCCGCTCCGAGCCCGGCCAGAAAAACTTCTGAGGGAACAGGCTCCACTACACCCTCTGGCCGTATGAAGTGAGGCGAGAAGAGACTGTGTAGCGTAAAAAAGGGTAGGGGAGAGTAAGAGATGGAGGATGTCGAAAGAGAGACACGGTGGAGAAAAAGAAGAAGAAGAAGAAGAAGCAGAACCAGGAGAAGACAAAAAAAACACCTTCCTGCACTTCAAAGGTCCTTCACTGCTCTATGTAGCCATTAGAGTCAGCTACCCCCCCCCCCCCCCCCAACATACACCTCGAGTCCCTCACTTCTTTCTCGTTTCCTCTTCCTGGCCAGAGCAGGGTGAGGAGATCCAGAGGTGTAATGTGAGAGGAGTTGAGTTCTCACGGCATCACTCAAATGCTTATCTGTGGTGGCCCTTGGTTGCGACGGCGCATCGGTTGATGCACAATGCTACACCGTCTCTGCTTCCTCAAGGCTGATGCTCAGTGGCGGTGAAGCAACCACATCAGGTTTTTAGCATCCTATCTGAAAGGTGTTCGTGACATTGATGAAACATAAAGGTTCAAACTATTTTTTGCAAGAAAGTATGCACAATCAGAGGGAGAGCCCACATCCATTCCTAGTGTGAATACCACGCATCATGAAATTTCTTTATTTTGACGGTTCCATTTGACGCTGTGAAACACACGACGGAGTAATCAACCACCAAAGCTGCCCTTACAGTCCTACACAAATTGTGCACACTGTGCAGGCTAAATATGTAAGTTGCAGTGCCTTTTAAAAGGGTGGTTGAGGGATGGGGTAAAAACTGCAGTGGTAAGAGAGAAATAAACTGTCTGAACAAAATGACGCCAAACTTGGGTTAAGAAAGCAGCTTTAAATAAAAATAAAAAATTTGACCAAAAATGCCATCTGTTCGCATCTTGTGATATACTTTTTTTGACAGGCTTTGCTTCAAAATATGACAATGCAAACACATGTTTTCAATATTTTCTATCACACTACCCCTAATTCCAATTTAATTTTTTTGTTATCACAAAGGAAAAAGAGTGAACAGATTGTATTCGGAAAGCTTTCTGTGACAGAGAAGATAATTAACAAACAACACCTAGACTGCTACTTTCAGTGCAGTTTTTGACTACTACAGCAACTGCGGTTTGAATATCAAACATACAGAAGCAGTGAAAATATTTAATCAATTGTCGGTTAATCAATTATCAGATAAAATATAAAAAATAATGTAATATATGTGTCATTTGGCAATAATTCAGTGACTACAACTGATATTTTCCCTCATAGCAAAGTGGCCTGCAGTGAGTATTAAGGGGAAAAGAACACAAAGTATTTGAGGTTAAGTGATTTAATTATGGATGACTCATATCTCTTTATCGCTCCAATCATAAGTTTGGTGCCTTGCAGACTAGTAGGTATTTTTTATATAGGGTTCAACACCAGAATCTTACGAATGCTCACAGTTCACCACTGATGGATGGTAGGACATGTCACCCAAGCTGATAACAAAATACACTAAAGACTAGGCCGAGTGTGTACTGACAAAAGCCACTTTGATATCTGCTCATCTCTTGGCCAGGAACTGTAGTGCTGTATAAAAACCATTGTGAGAGGATTATTCTTTATAAGAGACACAGGAATTAAATGGTGAAAGGCGAAAGCCTGTATGAGAGCTTTGATTACCAAGTGTCATTAGTTGTATCGCAGTGTCACAGATATCATACCAAGTATCAAATCACAGCATGACAGCGACCTCCAATTTAAATATGTTTCTATCTGTCCTATTCGTTACATCTTGGTCTAGTGTCACGAGTTTAAATATAGTTCAACTTTTTCCACCTACAACCAGCAACTTTGACCTACATCTCAGATATTCCTTTTCATCTGATGCAGCATACAGTTCAAACAGAGTTCAGAATAATTCAGACATCTGGCAAAAAAAAAAGAAAGTTGATCCAATTTCAATCCAGTTCAAATGTATAATCGTAATCCTACCAGTGGTTTCATGCAGTCGCCATTCTTATCTCTTTTCAATACAATATTGATATAAGTCAAAATGTTTAAGGCTAATTATTAAACGATAATCTGGGTGACCAAGGCAAGTAACACATACTGGTGAATTTTTCCGTTCACTCCAAGTGTTTTCGTGAAGAAGAGGCTTTGGCCTTTGTCCGTGTTGCGTATCAGTAGATTAATCATAATTGACGTGACTAGATCTAAATGCTCGGTGACCTATCACACGTACCCGAGAGCGCTATCTTCCCCTCGTGAATTTTGCGCGGGTTCTAGAGAGTGGCGTGACTTTTTACCCGATGTGTTACCCTTATTTTACACTGTTAAGTGTAGAGTGAGGCCAAAGGTGTTGTAAACAAATGTAAACATTCAATACTAGTAATTCCTGTATGAAATCAAGTTAAAAAAGTATGCGCACAGATCTCTAATCTCACAAATTACCAGACACATATAATGTATAGACTACTCCATCTGACATAGATATCCTTCTTTCTGCAACACAACATTTGCATATGTAGCCTAATTAAACGAAAAAGGGAAGCGAATATGACCTTTGTATCCGTTTTGAAGGTGGGTGCTTGGTGGTTGTTTTCATATTTACCTGTAGCCTAAACCAAAATGAGCATGTAAATAATTTTACCCTAGAATTAGACTGAAAGAGGTTTGTGGTCAATTTAACCTAAATATGTTCCACCCAAAGATCCCGTTTCGTTTCACTCACACACATTCGTTTCTCCCTTAATTAAGCGTCCCAATTTAAGAGGCTTCGCAGCAGCTCGATTTCAGATACTCATGCCCGGGCTGACGCGCGCCTCTGCCACGGTATAGTCATTGGTCAGTACGCGCGAATGAATTTCCCCCACGCATCACTGAAATTATATTTGACATGAATACGCAGCACTAAGTATATCGCTGACATCGTGGGACAAGCAGAAGCTCCATTGAATAGAAAAACACATTGCAGCTCCCGTTTCCCCCGTGCAAAATTCTCAGCTTCGTCTTGTCACTTTACTGATTCTTCTAAGCAGCTTTTGACAAACATTAGTTATGGGTTGAGTTGCCTGGATGCTTAAAGCACTTTCCACTGAAAGAGTACCCTAAGCTTTTCCCTCTTATTACGACATTGCTAAAGAGAGCTTCTACTCACCGTCCTTGTTTTGTGATGATCATTTCGGTTTGGTATTTGTGGAACTTGGCCCAAAGAGGGTAGTTGTTGAGGACAGCCTGTGTTTTGCCACACACCTGTAAGCCAGGTATAGGGTACAGCGGCGCGCGGGGATAGCCGTGCTGAAAAGGCGCCGAGTAACTCTCTGCACCGGACGGGTAAACTTCTTTGCCCTGCGGCGAAAATCCATCTCCTCCTGCCGGCACATAAGTCTGTCCCATGCCACCTCTCGTCGGCGACCGAATGTTGTTGAAGTGACAACTGCTAAGTGAAGTTGGTGAGTAGAACCTCCCGGGTTGCGCACCGAATCCGGCGACAGTTTGCTCATTATGATACGGCAGAGGCAGATTGTCCTGGCCGTTCTGGATTGGTTCCTGATAGTAAAACCTGGTGTCGTGAATGCCCATTTTTAAGTCCGCCAAGTCTTTGTTGCGATGAAGGTGATTGCTAATGTCGGCTTCTTTTGCGAAATGTTGCGTCTCAGTTCCATTCAACATATTGAGGTACAAATTGCCACCTATGCCGCCCATTTGCAGCACCAATCTGAGCGGACGTGCAGTGTCATAGGTTGATCGTGATCCTTGTTTTTACTTCCAGTTAAAATAAACTAGGTCATGCAAACGCAAAGTTTTAAATTAACAACTTGAAAGTAGCTTTCCAAAGCATATCCTCACTCAGATTGCATCGCTTACCTCTGACATAAAAGTTCTCAGGGCAGCTTTCCAAGGTGCTGTGAGAAGAAACTACGAGCAAGCTGTTAACGGTAAATCCGTAGCGTGTGATTTGTCCTTTGCTGTAGCTGTCACGACTTGGCCCGATCTTTCCGCAAATTAAGTGAAAATTCTGTTGTCTTTTTGGGATCACACTCGCAAAGCGACCCCTAAAACACATGTTCAGCTTCTCAGCCTATGATATATACATTTCGCGAGTGGTAATTGGCTCTGGAGGTGGGTCTCAACCGTAGCCCAGACGTGATAGGCTTGAAATGAATTCCTCGTGTTTCTTGACGGCCGGGGGCTGATTTCGTTGGCATCACAGCGTCTCGGCTCTTATGTGTGCAAGGCCTAAATATTTTGATCACTTTGCTTGATGTAGATACAGTTAAAACAACCTAATACCTTTTCAACCAAACCACTGGTAAACAAGGACTTTTCAGATGCCGTTGTGAAACATATCCAAAAGCCTACTCCATGAGTCTTACATCAATAACTCAAACTAATACAAAATTAACACAGTGGCTTATATACTATTGTTTTAAAAGGGATACAATGTCTTGAAATGTTGGTAACGAAACTAGTGTTAACGAATCATTGGACGCAATACCATTAATCTGATGAATTTAATCAATACATTAAAGTTCTGGCGTTACGTTCTTATATTCATTTATGGTGATAATAGTATGCAGTATAATATTAATGTTTTTTCGGGTCATTTCACAAACACTTCGTCATGGGTCAAATGTATTCTATGTTAATTTGGGTGAACATATTTATGAGTTACATTTCATGAATATACTACTGTTACTGCTTCTGGGTAAAAGGCACAGAGTAGTGGTCATGCACTTTAAAAAAATTACTACTCGTAGCCTACAACCCCATATCCATTCTAAGTAGGCTAGGATATTGTTGGTCATGTGCCACTTAACTTGTATGATCTGGCCAACGTGTAAAATATGGATGCCCAAAAATGTATACTTTTTAGACTTCATGTAGGTCTACAGTAACATTTTCGTGATATTCAAAATGAGCTGTTGCTCTCCAGATGACACATACGAAGACCAAAAGACTTCTCGGTGCCGTACGAAGGAGCGGAGTGAAGTTCAGTGGAGTTCGAGACGTTGGAGGACACCACCGTCGAATGCAGGTAATTAGTCACAAAAATACACATGATTGAAAGGTGATACATCTGTACCTGAATTAGCATGTTTCGAATAAAATATTTAATTAATAGTTTTTTTCTGTTAATTATTAAATAGTATTTGATTGAAATTATTTTAAAGAAGCATTTTTTTTTTTAAATCTTTGACAATATCTACTAGAAGACCTGAAATCTACATAAGTGTAACATACTTAGGCAAAGATTTTGTATGTTCTGAATTTCATATGAATTTCAGATTTGAAGAGCAAATGTGTAAACTTTAACACATGCAAATATAAATACTATTATTCATTGAATTGTTGGCATATTCTATACATTTATATGCAAACATGTGCAACACACACACACAGAGGTTTATGTGTTAATTTGCTGTGTGTGTGCTGTACATGTGCACACCCTGTGTGTACACACGCGGCCCGCTCACACGCGAAAACTTCTTCCTCAACATAAATAGTCCTGTCATGCATGCTCACACGCTTACATAAATGAATAAGCTCATAGAAACATGACAACCGTCACATAACCACATCTCCAACCGGCAGCGTCCCCCACACACACACACTCACCCACACACACACACACACACACACACACAAAAGCACCCATCGTTACCGCGAGTGTCCCCTCAGTGCAGGTGTGACACACTTTCCCCTGCCACACTATTACTGCTCTAATGCCCACTTCCTTTGTCTCTCCTAGCAAGGTGAGCTCACAAGGTCACACTCTGAAGTCATTGGTGTTGACACCAATGGCAGGAGGGGAGCGCGTCCAGAGCGACACAATGACCAGGCCGTGCCGCCGTGCCCCGGAGCCCTCTGGCCACAGCACAACCCGTTTCCACTGCTTCACCCCCCCCCCCCCCCCCCCTCCGCCGCCCCCACTCCACAGGTCAGGGCCACGAGAGCCCCAGGATGTCACCTTGGGTGTGCCGTCAGCTCTCCTCAGCGGCTCTGGAGCTACTGCACACGCAGGTCACTCACGCAGGTCACACGCGCTTTTAACAGCACAACAACACAAAGGGCACAAAGGGGGCTGTGCGTTGATGGCGAGGAGGCATATTTACCTCAGAGTAGCAAGTAGCATGTAGCATGTAGCGTGTAGTCTACTTCCGGCGCCGATGCGAGTGGCAGCTTTTCCACGTAGCTCCGTTGATGTTCTCCCTATGTAAATGTGATTTATGTATGTGTGTCGGTGAGATGTATAAGTGTATATGTGTATAAGCTACTGGATGACCTAAATTTCCCTCGGGATTAATAAAGTATCCACCTATCTATCTATCTATCTGTAGCTCGGCAGCCCTTTGTGGTGTGAAGTGATGAGGCCCTTGGGTTTCATTTGAGGTAGTTTGGTATTCTTGTTTTGAGTTTGGGATTCTTAAGAATTCACCCCACAAAAGTCTTTTCAAAACTCTTTGAATCTGATGTCATTTTAGTGTTGGAGACAAGTTACATGTCTTTGCGGACTTTGAAACACATCTGATTGACGTTTGATACCTTTTATCGCAACTCGGGATAAGAGTGCACGCTTTCTGTCAAAACAGATTATTTTAAACAACTGAAGAATGATGTCCTCCCTCTTTGTGACATCAGGTTGATATCAGAAAGTGTCTTTCGACTTGACAGAATCCAGCGCGAGCAGATGTTTGCTTGATTGACACTCGGTTAAGGTGTCGGATAGTTAAACCCCTTCTTTAACAAGGCTGTCATCTGACACATTGGTTAAAGAGTGACTAATTTTTGTGAAAAGTGTCACAGATATTGCACATTACTCTGGGCAAAAGCTCTGAGGTGTTAAAGCCACCTCAGCATTGGATCATCATCACCACAGTAATTGACAGTTCGTTCAACACCTTGAATAATCAGGAGAAATAATATGGATATACTGTATGCAATGTTAGTATAAAATTATACCCACATTTTCAGTGGCTAGACAATCTTAAGTGTATGCACATGCACAATGCTGTTTTGGGTGTTGTCTAATACTCTAAAAGTGTGCACAAATAAAAACACAATGAGTCAGTCAGGAAACAGAGTTTTGTAACTTTTCATCCGTCACCTTTGACATTTGCCACGACATGTTTAAGTGCTTACTTACTCATTGTAATCTTTGGCAGTGAGGGTGAACCAGTGATCAGGTTTGCCCTGCATGTTTTTGTGGGTAATGAAGCCTCCCTGAGAAGCCACTGAGACTTAGTACACAGTGAGTCGAGGGTCTTGGGTTGACTGATGGCCTCCTTCCTCATTTGTCTGCCGCCCCCCGCCCCCACTGAAACCTGAGCGAGGGCCATGTTGCCATGGGAGGACCACTGAGGAGGCAGACCATGTCAGACTGCGCCCTTTCACCCCTGTCACTCAAGAAGATATATTTCCCCAAATCAGTCGACGGCAGACTTTTGCAATGCTTGTGTCGTTCCATTTCCATGTCTAAGTAAAATACATTCTTTTTATTCAGTCTTTGTGCAACCTTTTCAAGGGGCATCACCCTAACATCAACATACCCATGAAATATTCAAAGGCTGCTGGGAAATTTTGAGCATCATTTTGAGCATGATTCACCCATTTAGAGACTACTTTCTCTTTCAGTATCAGATTGCAAAAGTCTTAAGACGTAAAGAATTGATTTAGTCAGTGTGGTGGGGCGCTGTGGGGAGAGTTGGTTGTATTTGCACCGGCACAGGTGTCTGGAGAAGGTGTGAGGGAGGCAGAAGGGGAGACGGGGCGTGTAATCAGCATGTAAACGTCCCTGATTAGAGGGACTTAGCGGCACGGCACACGCTCCTCCCGCAGAAGGCCTTCCTGTGAGGCGGCGCAGAGGCAGCGGGTCCTAATTAACACAACATATGTTTATTTAAATCTCCACGTCATGTGTGAAAGGAGGCATGCTGAGGCACCACCTACAGAGACTGTGAACACAGAGGGGGCCACGGATGCAAAGGAGGGGGCAGGAGCAGAATTAAGAGCTGAGGAGGAGCGAAAGTTAGAGGGGCCAGAAGGTGGATGAGAATGAGAAAGACTGGGTGAGATAGAGGAGCAGGAAGAAGAGAGAGAGAGGGAGAGAGAGAGAGAGAGGGGAAGGTAGCACTTAGTGCTCTGCGGAATTCGCACCCGATATCACATGAACTCAGCGGAGAAGTGCAAATGTATTCCACTGCAACCCTAGAAACAAACAAGCTGCCACTTCCTTCGTTTATAATTAGCTGGTAATCAATGCGGGGACACTCCTCAGCTGAGACGGGCGAGAGAGGACGGTGCTGCAAAGGGTTTTGAGACAGAGAAATAGGGAGAGTGAGAGAGAGAGAGAGAGAGAGAGAGAGAGAAATTGCAATGTGACCCAAGGCCCAGACTACACCTGCTGTCAGGACCCAAGTTAGACTCCACACAGATTGAAATAAGTGTATAGTGTCTGCTGTCTTCTCTGCTTTGTGATTCATTTGACTGTAAAACTGAGCTGCCACCGCCAAAAGCAAATTTCCAATTTTGAACAAATGGAAGATGAAGTTGTCTGTTAGTGTTGAATTTTGGGTGTTGAATGGTAATAGGTGACTGCTGTCAATATCTCAAACCGTCATTGGGATGGCGATGACATATAGGACTGTTGACGACTGTCAGGTTGAAGTCTACCAAACAGAGGCGCACCATAATGAATCAGTTTGTCCCGCAGCCTTAATAACCTGTGGTTAGTGTGCCCCCCGTATAGGATATCCTGACTCTCTGTGACAGCAGCGCTACACATAACAATTAAAATGTTACCTATATGCCTTTTAATGCAGTGTTTGCATAAGACTACTCATGCTGTGAGGTCTAGCGAGATGGTGAGCATTCTCAGACCGATCCTTGAACCACATCTGACCCCTATAAACACCAGGAGTGTGCAGGCGGGCCTGGGGCAGTGGACCGCACCTTCTGAGGCATGCAGAAAAAGGCTTCCACACACCCAGGCTTCAGACGTGACCTTTCCCGCTGCAAATGTTAACAGTGAGATGGAAGGCAAACAAAGCAGGAATCAGAAGGAACTTTTTTTTTTTTTAAATAGCTCAAAAAGCATTTGTTGCATTTGCAGTCTGGTTTTAGTGAGCTAGTCAGGCAACTCGTCCCGGATCGGACCAGGGAAACATTTTCCAGGTTTAATCCTTAAATGTATCATGTTTGACAATGGAATAATGGAGTTATGATATTGAGAGCAGGAATTCACAGGGGTGGTAGCTGTATGACATTTTCGCTGACTGATATTTCATTACACCATGTTGGATTCATGCAGTGATGTTTTGGGCAAAGGGATATTCACAAGGCAAACGAATGTATGCTTACGGAACCCTGTGAGTCTTTGTGGAAATGCTGTATGTGGTCTGGGGGGGTCCTGGACATAATATAGCTTACAGCTCCTCGGACAGCCGAGAGCCTGCATTTGATGGGGCAGGACAGCTGAGCTCTCACTTGCATTCCTGTGGCTTGCTCCGCCAAGTCGAAACGATCCCTCCAAACACTGTCTCCCCTTTCTGGGACAAGACTATGCCCCCCCAACCACCCACCCCCTGCATACAAACACACACAACGATGGACCTCCCAAGTCTGCAGGGGTCCAACTGGACTTGAACTAATCAGATCAATGTGGGCACTCAGTCTCAATCAAGCTTAACCGTCAGAGGGTCACAACAGCGGAAAAAAACACACAATATGGTGTCGGCCACTCGGGTGTATTTGATCTGGCGAACCAGAGACGCCGGATTCCCAAACAACTGCAAACCAAATCGGACACTTGAGTTTCCCCCGCCGTGTTTGGCTCAAGCGAAATCATGAATGAGTGGAAGTGTATCTGTATCTGTTGGCAGGCAGCCTGGAAAAAGTGCTTGGCTGAAAGTCAAGCCTCAAGCCTGTTCGGTGTGGCTCACTGTGCATAAATCACAGTCAGGGCCTAATTTACCACTGGCTTTTATAAAGGGAAAAAAAGAAAAGGGAGGAAGAAAATGACGAACACAGTGTTTGCGTCTTCATTCCGTTAGCAGGAGACTTGATGGGTGGGTGGGTGGTGTGGGTGGGGCACTGACTGAGCGAGAGAGATGGTGTGGAAATAAAGACACCAGGTTTGATGGAGGGGAGAGGAGAGATGAAAAAGGAACACCTGAACAAATGCTATTAGAGCACAAAAGGCAGCTTTTAGCTCCAATGTTGCGGAGTATGGAATTTATGAAGGAACAGGGGTACGAAATAAATGTTTCCACAAGAAACACCAAGTAGCACTTTAGGTTCAGAAAACATGATGGTGGTCCCTCAGTCTCTACTGGGACAGAGATAGAAAGCTGGTCAATTGAAAGGTTTTTTATTGTGCGCTTACGACTGAGAAGAATAAGGAACACGAAGCACTCTGACACTGAATTTGCCCGCATGCAACCCTTCTGGCCTCTCTCCGTCACCCAGTGCAATGAAATCAGCTAAGAAAAGCCGGGGCCATGCGTTAGTCACTTAATTTCGCTTCGATTACACGTTTTTCTGCAAAGTTCACTGCAAGTTCAAGACAACTCAAATCTGCGAGCGAGTGGGAAGACAAACAAGGTTAATCGCTTCTGAAGCCCCCACGCACACAAATGAGGCGACGAGCCGCTCATTTTTTCCCCCGCGCTCTCGTGTCGAGCGCCTTAATGAAATTACATACGTTTGTATGGTTAGTAGTTAGTGCAGCCGAACACTGACAAGCCCCCACAGATGGAGGGCCCCATCATGAGATGTTTTTCTTCCTTCTGGCCCAGCAGAGACACAGCTGCCATTTTGAATCGTTATAAGACATAATTAACATGTAATAAATCCCACCAGACAAGGTGTCAGATGCTGTCAGTTCATCTGAGCTGTTCTGAAGGGTCTGTATCTCCCCCTACCAGACAAAGGGGCTCTGTTGGACCTCTCAATTATTTATTGAGACATCATCAAGGCAATCAAATCAATCCAGGGATCCTGTAGGAGCAAAACACAACAGTTTATTAATTTTATAAAGTGTTAAAATGTAAGTGTTTGATGTAGAATTGTGAGATTTCTCCAGTGTAGGTTTAACATTCCCATTTAGTAATACATATACTTATTTTTTATTGCTGTGCAATTGTTTTTGTTAACGGTATCTTGATATAAAAATATGTTAGATATTTAGTAAGGTTAGAAATATTACTACCACTTTAAAATACAGCCTGTCGGCTAGTTTCTAAATAACAACACATTCACAGCATTTATATCAGTTGTCAGCTTATCATAATAATGTATGTTTTACAGCCTCTGATAGGATTCATTTTTTTACCTCATCTTTCCCCAGACATTAGAGATTTGTCAGTCAGTGATGATGTTGAACACACTGGCTGTTGTACACTCTGCTGTCTATACATTTCCCTCTCAGCTCCCCTCGTGCAACAGTCCCCCTGCCCTGTCCACCCATGGTGACACACTTGGCTGCGATCCCTGACCAGCCAGCCATCCAGTAACCCCCCCGCCCCCCGCCCCCCAGGCTGCAGGGTGGGCACTGTATATTTAGGCTGGGTCCAGGAAGGATCACTGTGGGAAAAAAAGACCCCCTGGCTGCAGCTTTTAGGGGCCCGGAAAGGGGACAAGATCCGGTAATGATACCTGCCTCTTCCTCTGTACTTATTCTTTTTCATCTCCTCTTAGTTTCTCTCCTCTCCCTGCTCTCTCTCCTTTGCTGCCTCTCTGGCTGACACACAGCTGTGGCAGCTTATCAGTTGCACAGGTGATCAGGGGTGGATTTGGGCCTGGATTTCCTTCAGTCTTCACAGTCGGGGAACATCGTCTTTGGTGTATGATGGTTGCTATCAGGTAGCCAATGATAACGCTCTACTCTTCAAAGTGATCGTGAGCTTTCCGTTAAAAAAACCTTTAAGGTATTTTCTGTAAGAACAAGCCACAGACCTTTTGTGTATTTATTCAGAATAAATATGAATATGTATTCACAAAGAATGCTGTCATCTGAAATGCCCCCTTTGGTGTCAGCAATTAATTATTGTATGTTAATGAAATCGACGGAAAGCACACTAACTTTACCAGACAAGTTGTTTATTAACAGTCCCTGGTAATTGTTCTTAAAAAAGAAAACGGGATGTTGTGCGCCCCCTCCCCACCTCAACCTCCCGACTCCGCTGAATGGCCCCGCGAGGGGGTTCTTCAGTCACAGTAATGAGACGCTGATCGAATGAGTGATTGACAGCTGCAGACATGCATCGTGATGAATGGCTCGGTTCGGGGATCGTGAGCAAACGGCGTGATGGACAATCGCCACGTTTTGGCTGTGAAGCCATCTAAAGTGCACAGGGACTGAGGCGCAGAAGGCTGGGGCAATGGGTATGTATGGGTATGAGAGGGTGGGGTGGGGTGGAGGGGGCCCTTGGGTAACCTGGGCCTTCTCATTCTATCCTCTCTCTGGCTGTGGTGTTAATATTTGATGTGTATGGGTATGTGTGTGGGTGTGTGATCGTAAGTGGAATTGTTTCCCTCCTTAGGGGTGGTCAGCTCAAGAGTTGTGGGTTTGTGGCATTGAGTTAGTGTGTGCGTATGAGTGTGTGTGTGTGTGTGTTTCGTGGTGGCTTTAAGCGGCCCTCCATTTGACAACAGCTTGCTCTCCCTCTCCTTCTCTCCGCTAATTCATGTGGGCATTATCAGGATATCAATCATTTGAATCATTTATTTTTAGTGGGATGTGGCTCCTCACTGGTTCCCCCCGGGTTCCGCGGGCCCTGCAGCGGCCCACTAATGAGTGTCAATCTGCGTGTTCGGCTCTTTTGCGGCAGACACCTCCCCTGACAAACGCCGGGCTGCAGTCAACATGCATCAGCTGTACTTTCACAGTACTGACATGCCTGTTCAGACAACACTGACCCCTCCCCACCCAACCCCCACCCAACTTTCGCCACCCCTCTCCTCCCCCTCATCCCTCTCGTCCTGAAGCGTCTCTCTGAGAAGGCCCCTACCCCTTCCATCCTGCATGTCTGGTCAGATGAGGCCTCTTAGGTAGGGTGACCAGACGTCCCGGTTTGACCGGGACAGTCCCGATTTTGAGTTGCGTGTCCCGAGTCCCCACAAAAACCTGTCGGGACGCTAAAATGTCCCGGTTTACACCAACCACTATGAAATTGTCCCGGTTGTCAGCGATTACATAGCCGATGTGGTCTTATTATTAGGGTTGGGTACCGAGAACCGGTACCAATATGGAACCGGTTCCAATACAACCGGTACCTACCCGGACCGAAATGCAACGCAGATTTCGGTGCTTCATTTCGGTGCCTGCGCCAATTGAACACGGTCGCTAGGTAGATTCCGTGGGGCACATGTAAAACTGCCCCAGCTCCCAATGTAAACTTTGTCTTGTGTCGCTCACGCTCATTGGTGTTTTCATAGCAACAGTCTTATGACGGTGAAGAGCAGGCAGCATTTCACAGAGCAAGCACAAACAGAACTAGCCATCAACCTTTTAACAGAGAAAATACCGAAAGGTAAACGGTCAAAAGTGTGGCTGTATTTCGCATAAAAAGATTCAAACATCGCGACGTGCAGCAAATGCAACAAATTGCTTGAAAAGAGGGGAGAGAAGGCAAGAGTCAAAGGCAGATCAGCAACCCAAGACTGAAAAATAAACGGAGATGACAGCTAACCTACGGTAGTCTCTTAAAGGGGCAGTACACATTTTCTCGTACTCAGTGTGTTCAAGTAACAAGATTAACTATAAACAAGATAGAAAAGATAGGTAAACAACTCTTTCATGATATAAATGCAAACAAAATAATACATTTTTGACTCCAAAGGCAAATATGCTCTTATTTTTGCAAAAGAAGTTTGAAGCTGTTTTTTGTATTTATTTATATTTATTTAAGTATACTATAAACTGTTGTTTACAGTTAATATAATGTTCATAGTTTGAAGTTAAAAAGTTTGAAGCTGTAGTTTGAAGCCAAGTGTTTTGTATGTTTTTTTTATTTATAATATACTTTAAACAGTTAATATATTGTTCAATTTGAAGAAAAAAAATTGTCTTGGGAATAAAAAAAGCCTTTCTTTAATGTCGTCAATCGTCGCTTTGTGCTTAAAAAAAAAAAAGTATCAGTTCAGGCACCGGTATCGTTTTAAAAGTATCGGTTTAGCGCCGGTATTGGAAAAAACCCAAACGATACCCATCCCTACTTATTATAGCCCGATCATTAACTAAACCCATGTAGAAGGACTAATAAAGCGTCCAGCAGTTGATTTGAACAATGTGTGTGTGTGTCAGTCAATCGTAGTGGTCTGTGTCTGCATAATCTGTGCAGCCAGCGTTACAATGTATATTTGTAAACATTGTTGCTAAAGCCTCTTCTATCTGTCTCGTTTTAATGGTCAGGCTATATCCATAGCTAGTCCAGGGCGATGATAATGCAGCGTTCTGCACACACTGCAAAACCTCATTTTCTGTAAGCCATGGTGGTAGCGCAGATGTGAAAGATCATGTGAAAACAGCCAAACATAAGCCCAGTTGGGTAGAGGGGCTGCTAGGGGCTAGCAGCATAGCCACCTATTTTAGCAATGTTAGCACTGGAAGTGGTGAGCTCAAGCGGGCTGCTGAGGAGGGGACGTTAGCCAATAAAATGATACATCAGCAAATTCACTCCTCTAACAAATATAAGGAATGAATGTTTCCAATAGGGTGTGTGTGTTGTTGGAATAACAATGGTAACACTTTACGCTAAGGGTACAGGATACAATTATCATGAATTCATTGATGTAGTTAGTATATGTAATATTATGCATTATGTCATTAATGATTTATGTATTACTGCATTCCTTAATATCCCATGAATCATCAGGAATTGACGTGTTCATTTGTCATTCGTGACCTCATAAATGAACAACACAACTAAAGCATTAGGTACGGCACATCATTATGAATTGTGATTTAATAAGTATGATCATGATTATTTCTTTTTATGCAAAACAATGTGGTCATCACTGCGCAAATTCTGATTTGAACACAACTTGTGCCTAATAATGTACCCACCTAATGCTTTGTTCATGCATGAGGTCATGAATGAGAGGCTATGAACTCATGTCAATTCCTGATGATTCATAAGATATAAAGGAATGAAGTAAAGCACAATAATAATTCATAATTCATGTACCCTTACTGTAAAGTGTCACCATAACTTTAGTTCAAGCCTGTGGCAGCAGTTCAAAACAGTTTGTTTATTGCCATGCAATGAAAAATACCTTTTCACAAACTTTTTCACAAGTTCAGTGGGTAAATTTTCCAAAAGAATGCTTTAATTCTGAAAAATAAAGTTGGTCCCACACAAAACTCACTCAATGTCTTTTAATATTTTTTCTTAGATATGTAGGCTACATAGAAAATGCATGAATAATAACTGAGATACCCCATTATGTTGTGAACAGTAGGCCTACGTGTGCTGTTGGCAAAATCTATGTCTATGTCTGACCTGGGCACATGTTCAGGATAAAAAGCGTGTGCGTGCACGAGCGTTACGGTCGCGCGCAAAGTGTCCCGGTTTTAGGTCTGGGAAATCTGGTCACCCTACTCTTAGGTCAGCAAGCAAAGTGCACTTTGGTGGAGTGGCTATTAGGTTGATACCTGAAAACATGTACTCTTTTCTGAAAAGTAAGATCTCTGAAACCTTTTCCCAGTGGTAAAAGAATATACAGAGTATATTGAACTATATTTAAAGTTAAAATGGTCAATTCATTCTGTTAACATTGTCAAGACATTAAAAGCTTTAAATTCAAGTTTTTTTAAGCTGTAAACTTTAAATGCAAAATTAAATGCAATTCTTGTAGGTACTTTTCAGACAGAAAGAGAAAGGTATAATTCTATTCCATTGTTTTCATTCACAACAAGCCGACTAGCTATGCTGGTAACAAGCTAGCTAGCTTGAACTATGCCAGTTATGCTCATTTCTTGTAAATTACGTTTAGCAGGTTAATGTTAAGCAAGTCAAATTAACAAATAGTCAAATACAAATACTAAAGTACCATAACAGAATTATCACATAAAACATACTACTATCTCATACACCACTTTTGACACAATAAGCATGTAGCTGTCTCATTATTGTGTAAGTAGCTAGCTAACATGTTAGCAGTAGGGCAGAGGGTGAAGAGGGCAGGGTTTTGTTTGCAGCATGTCCCTCTATGCATTCATCTCTTTGAAGTTGAGAGGTGACCTGGGTTCACTTCCATTACTTTATGGTTAGGTTTGACATTAAAACGTTTAAAAGCAAAAGCATTTTGTCTTCTTCCATGATGTAAATGTTTAGTCTCCTTAGACAGCAAAATGAACCACCACATTTTTTCTCTGTTTTGGTGAAACATCATCTTGCAGTGTCATGTGCTTACATGATATATGTTTAAAAAAAAGTAGCTCAGTGAAAAAATCTTTTTTCTATTTACTGGTTACAGGTGGCTGTGGGCACGGATGCCCTGAGTGGAGCAAAGTTTGTCTCCCTCCTCCAACACTCAAACACAGGCCGCTGTACAGGAATGACTCAGCACACCTAGTACTAGGAACATTCTTAACTCTGCTACGTGCCAACTCTGCAATGATGCAATAATGATTGAATAGATTTCATCGTAGGTGTCACACTTGCCACAGTTCAATGCAGGCTTTCGCCTTCATGAACAAATAAGGACACAATCGTGCACCACATCCTCCGACATGATTCCTATTCCGTACTTTAGTCTTTTGTACTTGAAATTTCCCGAGCCACTGATCCAGGAACAGCAGGTGAGCCACCTGGATATAGATTGATCTGTTGGGTGCTTCCTGATGGGGCTCCCCCTGCAGGATCCCGGTGGAATGGCCACAGTTGAGAGCTGTGATAAAAGATGACCCCTACAATAAAACAACAATAAAAAGCCATGTGGAGGGGAAATGTGAAGTGACAAAGGGTGCCCTTTGAAATGAAAGCTTTAAAAAGCAAAAGCTTTTTGTCTTCTTCCATGATGTCAATCTTCAGTGAAATCAACAAGAAGTCTCTTTTAAATGTTTATGGCTGGTGGCACTGCCTACTCAAGTTTCTGAAGGCATTTGAGGTTGGCTCATGCCATCATAATACCAGTCATTATTTCCATTGACAAACCCTCCTCAGGCTGGCAGCAGTGATGAAACAAAAGTGTCATCTTTTATTCACCTGAGATCTGCTCTAGCCAGACATTTCAGGTTTCACTATTTAGATTCAGACAGCCTCCCCCTTACACTCAAATTGAATTGGGATGGCAAAAAGGAATGTCCCTATAGTATATACTGTATGGAAAGAAATTCTCCTGATGAAACAAAACAGAAAGTTTCTGTTTCTAACATTTCATATGATCGTATTATCTCAGTCCACGGTCTCTGCAATAAGACTGGTCAGCCTCACTCACTGCATCAGGTACACCCCTTCCATTCAAACTTTTATTTGTCATACTATTTGTTTGTTTGTGGGTGGGCTGTAGATATCAATGACATTGTGGCACTTGACATCTTGTACATAACTTTTGGCATTGCCATTGCAAATTCATTCATGTGCTTTTTAAAACGTATTGCCATGTTCCAAATATTTTGTGTAATTCTTAACAGATCCACTTAACTCCATGCAACCCAAACCACGTTCCAACGAGTTATTCCCTCTCCCGCAAGGACAAGTGGTGTCACCCCCATCTTTTTTGTCCTTGATACCGTTACCTGAGAACCCACGTTCAGCTGGAGCTGAATTTGACCCAAGACTCAAGCACTTTCTCCAGTGTCACACCTGTGCTGGAGTGTGTGTGTTTGAGCTCATTCACTCAGTAGTTGCCCTCATCCGTCAATCTGAGTGTGTGTGTGTGTGTGTGTGTGTGTGTGTGTGTGTGTGTGTGTGTGTTTATGTGTGTGTGTGTGTGTATAGTGCACACCTCCAGGGGCAAGGGGTACATCGCGTCCGTATACCGTGCATGTATCCTTGTTCCCCTGGCTTCTTGGGAGAGTTCAATATTCTAGTAACTCGGCAGACGTCACTGGGGGGCTATTCTGGCCAGCCAGTTGTGACAGCCGGCCAGCAACAGCAAAGCTAGCGCAGGAATGCTATTGGGCCTGGTGGGTAGGCATTCCTGCTGGAGGAAACAGAGTTGGGTAGGAGGAGGAGGAGGTGGGTCTCCCGTTTCGGGTCTAGGGGTGTGTAGTGGTGGAGGCTGGTGGGAGAGGGAGAAACAGAGAGAGAGACAGGAAGAGAGCTGGGCAGAGGTATTTGGGTTTGGTGCCAGCCGAGCCAGAGCTCTGGCATGCTGCATTCCTGGAGATCAACACCATGGTGTTTCCTTTCACCTCCCTCCAGCACCCTCCCCATCCCACCCCCCACCGCCCCATCCACACACACCACCACCACTTGCCTGTACCCCCACCCTCCCTTTCTGGCTACCCCCCCACACGCACACCTCCCTCCAAATGTCCCCTTGATCTCCTTTGCTCTCCTCCTCTACTGGTGAGGACTGTCAGGGTCATCTAGTCATTTGTCATACACATTCTGTCTTCTGCTTTGGAAAAAAGGTTCTTCATTGGTTCCTGTGGGAGAACCTAACTTGGTTCTGAGAATCCTTTCGTCACCTAATGAAGCTACTTATAGTTCTCAATAGAGACATTTTACTTCTAGAGGTATTAAAAGGCCTGCTTGACTGTCAGCCAGTGTGACTTGAGGTGGGAAAGCAAAGGTCAAGCATTTTGGCAGTAGCTTGCTGATACAACAATATGAAAGTTTTTCATTATGCTCTGTTCATCATTCTTTTTAACAGAATTGCTTTTCAAAAAGGATAGTTCCATTTGCCAAACCTTATGTTGTGATTCATTATCATACAGCACGGCTTCCAGTAGAGTTATTTGTTTTTTAAACAACCAAGAAACTACATTGAGACAAGATTACAGTCACCAAAATTAACACCAATCTCTATGATGTGATGTCAGGATTTTAACCTAATTGAAAACATGAAGTAGAGTCCGTCACAAACGTAAAGCTTAATGATAAAGTTATCAGTCAGACAGTTGAGGTGCAACAGGAGTGAATATGAATGTGACAGATTGCACTAATGAAGCGGCTCTGTTGTTCCACAATGTGTTGACCTTTACTGTTTGATTAACCACCATCTGACACACACACACACACACACACACACACACACACACACACACACACACACACACACACATACACTTTGCTCTGTGCATAGACATCTGATAAAGTTGTGCTGTATTACTTAACCTACAGTATGTAGCCATTCATTTTCAGTGAATTCTTTTTACAAAATTATTACTAATTAAATTAAAGTGAACGTGTCTGCATGTTTCTGTGAGTGAGAGTGTGTTATGTAGTGATGTGTATAGCTGTGTGTGTGTGTTAAGTGGTATGCATTTTATGTCGTTAATGTGTGTGTGTGTGTGTGTGTGTCTGTCGGCTCAGGTTATACAGAGGCTGAGTGGCCAGTGCTGGGGGGTGCGTGGGGCTGCAGGGCTCCTCCCCCTCATCAGCAGCATTATGCCCCGGTGCATGATGGGTAGTGACCCCTGGGCAGGCCATGCCCAACCTCCGCTCACTTCCTGCCAGCAGCGCTCACACCCTGGCACCCCTCACTCTCCTGTGCCAACCCCCCCTTCAACCCCCACCTTCACCCCCCTCACTATACATGTCCACTGCGGCACTCTGGGTGATTTTTTACACCGGCTTTTAATCAAGGGCTTCCTGTTCCACCCCTCCCCCACTTCCTGGGTCACGCAAGGCGCTCAGAAGAAGCAACTCTGCCCTCCACCAGTGACCACTGTCATTTCCTCATTTGCAGTCTTTTCAAAGTCTTGAACTTGAATTTTTTAAACATGAAACACCACATTTTCTTCTCTGCCTTTTTGTGAAACATCTTTTTTCACCACAGTGTCATGTGCTGACATGATATATGTAAAAAGTAAAAGTAGTATATGTAACAAAAAAAAAGTAGCCTGGAGAAAAAAATAATGTAAACGAGGAGATGCTGTGAGTCTGTTTACAGGAGCTTCCGGCTGTGGTTACAAGTGGCTGTGGGCACGGATGCCCTGAGTGGAGCAAAGTTTGTCTCCCTCCTCCAACACTCAAACACAGGCTGCTGTACAGGAATGAATTAGCACACCTAGTACTAGGAACATTCTTAACTCTGCTACGTGCCAACTCTGCAATGATGCAATAATGATTGAATAGATTTCATCGTAGGTGTCACACTTGTCACAGTTCGATGTAGACTTTCGCCTTCATGAACAAATAAGGACACAATCATGCACCACGTCCTCCGACACGATTCCTATTCCGTACTTTAGTCTTTTGTACTTGAAATTTCCCGAGCCACTGATCCAGGAACAGCAGGTGAGCCACCTGGATCTAGATTGATCTGGCGGGTGCTTCCTGATGGGGCTCCCCCTGCAGGATCCCAGTGGAATGGCCACAGCTGAGTGCTGTGGCTGCTGATAAAAGATGACCCCTACAATAAAACAACAATAAAAAGCCATGTGGAGGGGAAATGTGAAGTGACAAAGGGTGCCCTTTGTGTGGGAATTGACATGGCACTGGCCTGACATCACATTCCCTTTAGGGGTTAACCTTCCAGTCAGGATCAAATGCTAAAACTAGGTCAGGGGGAAGAGAGGGAGGGAGGGAGGGAGGGAAAGAGATAGAGAGGCAGAGGGGACATGAGGAAGAAGAGTAGGAGGGAATAAAAGAGAGAGATGATGTACACACACAAAAAGAGTTAAAACAAGGTGCTCAGTGCTCAGAGAGAGTGAGAGAGAGAGAGTGAAAGGGCGGTAGCAGGGATTGGTCTGCTGTACGTTGGCTCCTCTCCCTCCGTCTCTATCTCCCCCTCTCTCGCTTTCTCTCTCTCTCTCTCTCTCCCCATCTCTCGCTCTCTCTCTCTCTCTCTCTCTCTCTCTCTCTCTCTCTCTCTCCCTGCAGGCGTTTGGTGTCCGTCAGGCGGCTCATGTTTTTGGTGAGCAGACGCGGCCTGACGCCAGCACAATGCCACACTGTCAGCTCACAGACTCCATGTGGCATCGCTCACGCCCGACTCGTCAGGGCTGGCGGAGTAGGCCACAGCTGGTGCCGCCCGTGCTCAGAACGCGGGCAGCTGGCTCCGATGGCCAGCCACTCCTGTGGAGCCACTGTGGTGGTGGTGTGTGTGTGTGTGTGGGGGGGGGGGGGGGGGTGTGTGGGGGTGTGTGTGGGGGGGGGGGGGGGGGTGTGTGTGTGGGGGGGGGGGGTGTGTGTGTGTGTATGTGGTTTTTTTTAGTGTGTGGTTGTCTTTACGTATGCGTGTGTGGTTGTGTTTGTGTGTGTTTGTTTGTTTGCTTGTGAATTGTGTGCATATCACTGCACTAAGGTGTAACAAAGAGAAGACCAACTCAACTGTTGATGGCATTTCACAGTGATACACTCAGTTTCTCCTAGTTATAATATATTGTGAAAGTGAAAGCGTGATGGTGGCCCAATCACTCATAACCTGTCTGGCACGTATTAGGTGTGGAGAGGAGTCAGTCCCAACAGTTTGAGTTGAACAATCTACACTTCAACCCTATTGGCCTCTTTTCACACAGCTCTGTCAGATTCACCTTTAGTGTCTTGTGCTCAGGAGATAATACTAATAAATGTGTCTCCTTTTTGTGTGAAATATCCAGCCTATCATGAAAGAAAAGGGGAGATCCTGTGCCATGCGGTGACATTTTCCATTATTTTCATAGAGTCGATAGTCTGTCGGATACACCCTCTTACTTGCGGTATTAGTCAGGGAGTTACCCGTGCCCACAGTGCTGCTGGGGCTCATTCACTCTTTCAGGCTCAGGTTACTTTATTTGGACACGTAGGAAGGATTTGGTTTGCAGTAGATGAGTCATGATCCACCTCATTTTACAAACAACGTAGACAATTTATAGTATATAAATGATATAGTATTCAGGGTTCCAATCCTTCCTAAACCACTAAAAACTGGATATAATAAATAGATAGATAAATAAATAAATGTTGCTTCTATATCCTCTGTACAATGCTGCTGCAATCTGTTAATCTGAGTGATGAATGTCAAAGGTAGAGCTAGAGTGCGTTCGCCTGCAGGTGGATGTACACTGTTGTTATAAATAGTTGAGGAAACTTGCAGGGGTGGCAGACAGGATGTAATCATACCAATAAGTTTAGCATAAAAATGCGTTCTCTGACAGTCACAGAGCTACAGAGTTTTCCTAGTCACTTCAGCCTTTGGGTCCAGCCGAAACGGCCGATAAACAGGTCGCTGTCCTGGTCGTGCGCAGTGAGCCTTGTCTCAGTGATGGCCATGATGCAGCCTTCTCTGAAGTCCTTCTGAAAAACTCCTTTTGAAGTTCGCCCCCTTTGCTTCCTCGTCTGATCCCTCGTTACACCACAGGTTTGAGAATCTCTCCGAATAAAGTCTGCTAACTGGACTGCGCTAAACTCCCAAAGTTCAATGGCAGCAACATATCTCTGGTGTTCAATTCCGATAGACAGCCCCATTCTCCTTGTACAAAATCTCAGAAAAAAACTTAAGATGAATTTAATTACAATTTTAAATAATAGAATTGAATGAAATTGTCTAGAATTGAATGTTTTTTTTTACATTTCTTTGTAGCTCTGTCTGTCCTCAGAGGCCTATAAGTGGCAACTGCTAGGATGATCTCACCTGCGGACTGTCCTCCCCTCCGTGTGGCTAATTTCATCGCCTGCCTTCCCTCCCTCTCTCCCTACCTCCTTCCTCTCTGCCCGTGTTTGTCTCAAACTGACCCTTACGTTCCATTAATTAAAATTAGCATCCATCCCTTTTAGCATTGACTTGTTACGTCAGATAGAATCAACTTTGTGCCAGCATGCCCCCAGGCGGAGAGGGGGGCATCAGGGGCCTTAATGAGCCCAAGATCCTAATTAGACACCAGGGGGACGGGAGACAGAGATAGGGAGGTGGGGAGGGAGGGATAGGAGGGGTGGGTGGAGGGGTTGGGGTGGGGGTTGTGTGGGGGCCACCCAGGCCCTGCTGGAATTGGGAGCCCTCGGGCAATAGGGGTATTTATACCCTGTGCACCTATGGCATGGTGTGGTGTGGATGAGAGCAGGGTGATGGAATGTGCCGGACCTGGGCAGCGCCTGGCGCTACAATCACAGTCACTGTCAGCGCAGGGAGGACAGACAGGGGAGAGATGGACAGAGAGAGAGAGAGAGAGAGAGAGATACAGAGACAGGGAGGGAGGGAAGGAGGGGATGCATGGAGGAGAGTGGCAGGAGTGACAGGTCAGACGGAGAAAGGAGAATAAAAAAAAGAGAGAGAGGCATGGAGTCAAAGAAAGTGTAAAATAAGAGATATGAGAAAGAGAGATCGATGGAGATAAGAGAAGGTAAGAGAGTGAAAGAGGAACTGAAAAAGGTAAAAAAAATAGTAATATGAGCATTGTATGAACTCGATGCAACAGCAGTGGCAGTCAGGGCAGCAGGGGAAATATTTTGGGCTGACACACTCACTCCAACTGAAGGAGGAAGGAAATGTGACCCTGGCAGATACCAGACCAGCCCTAGAAAACAGAGACAGAGAGCCAAGCGTGAAGGATGCTGGTGGTGGGGACATTCTGCAGCCCAGTCGACTCACAGACATGGGCATGTCTGAAAATATCCATCCGTCTTTGTGAACTCTCATTACACTGTAAATAAACACTTTTTATGTGTTTTGTGGGAAATAACCTTGAAAAACGGAATTGTCGCTATCTGTGAGCTATAGTTTCAGTGCCGTATGTGACAGCATTCGTGGCTTGTCAGTGACAACGTTCGCTGGTATCTCCAGTGACAACATTCATGATCGTTCAGTCTTCCATTCAATGGATGTGCGGTGACTTCTTAGGTCTGTGATGCGTGCGGCTCATCTCCTCTGACACCCCTTCTTGCTGTGGCTCGGGATCATGGGAGTCGGCCGCGTGTGTCATTGCTAGGGTCCGGGTGAACGGCATCATGGGCTGTGGAGCCTAATGTGTCTGTGTCATCTCCAGTTTCGTGTGTCGGTGTGTGCACTGGGGGCACACACGCACACGCACATTCACACTCACAGACACACACACACACACACACACACACACACACACACACAGATACAGACACACACACACATGCGCACACATGCACGCACAAACATGCACACACGCATGCACACACGCACAAACACACACACACACACACACACACACGCACGCACGCATGCACACACACACAAACACACACACACATACACGTGTGTCAGATCCACGCGTGAAAAATCTCGGCCCAGTGGAGAGACACTGTGGAGGCGAGGGGGGGGGGGGGGTGTATGAGGAGGGTATGAGGAGGGTATGAGGAGGGGACAAGGGGACAAGGTCCTGGCCTGGCTGGTGTCACATCAGAAGATGTGGGGGGGACAAGTGGCTGAAGTGAAAGGAGTGAAGGAGCTGGAGTGACAGAGAGAGAGAGGGGGAAATAGAGGGAGAGCCCTGGACGGACGTGTGTCAGAGACATGGAGGGTGACACACATGGACGCCCAGGCGTGGGGGAGACGTTAAGGGCTTGTGAAGGTCCGGTACCGAGGTGAGGGCAGGGTGTCTGGGTGGACGAGGATGGCTGGGATGATGCTGGCAGACGGCTCCACACACACTCCTGCTGGTGGCCCCTCCTGGCTCAGTCAGCCGTAAAACGAGGGCACAGAGATAACACATACACAAGGAGGAGGGAGAGAGAGAGAGAAAGAGAGAGAGAGAGAGAGAGAATGCAAGTGAACCACCTGACAAATACGGTTAAGGGAACACTGTGAAAAATAAGCATATTTTTCAACAGAAGAGCGTTTCAAGAGTGCAGTGTCAAAACATTATTTAAATTTAAAATGTTATCTTTATTCCATCCATGTTTTGGCACTGTTTCTGCTCCTAGTGCTTTTGAGATGTCGACACCGCCCCACCTCTGACACGTCCGTCATGATCCCATGTAGTGCTCTTGTATAAATGGTTCCAATGCCCTTTGCCCTTCCTTTGTTGTTGTCGTTTTTCATCACTCTTTCTTCCCATTGAAATGAATGGTGGAATGTTGGTCTATTGTGACATAACTCGATTCGCACTCCATAATCTGTCATTTCAACCAAGCCATTACGTTTACATATCTGAATGTTATCAAAGGTTTGATCGTAAATGACATAATATGATTATACAGTACAGATGGTACAGTGGATAGTGGTTCCCTTGCACTGGACCTGGGTTTGATTCCCATCCTAAGCAGGATGCTTTACTAAGTGGCTTTGGACAAAAGCGTCTACAAAATACCTGACCCAACTACAGGAAGTGTTAGTATCACACTTCACAGTTTCTTGTGGAAATGCATCTCTAGTTAAATATATTGTTTCCCTTCTCCACAAATATTATTATACACCAGCCACAACTATCAGGCCTTTAAAGTAATTTGTTGTTAAGGATGCGATAGGATCTGGGTGTGATATTTGGCCTGACGATGTGTGATAGTGGTGATGTGTTTGTGGTCATGTGTGAGTATGTAGGTTTGTGCCTTAGCTGGGCAGAGAGCCAGAGAAGTGTGTGTGTGTGTGTGTGTGTGTGTGTGTGTGTGTGTGTGTGTGTGTGTGTCATAGGGGGCTCTTCAGCTATTACTCAGACAGACAGTGGAAGATCAGCACCACACACACTTCCACTGGGACCACCAAATCTCAGCCTTTCCACAACAGCCCCTCCACTCAGAGAAAGAGTGTGTCACGTTGTTTACTGTTAAGCAGTAGTCCATGTCCATTTCTGAGTAAGTCGGAAATAGGGACGTGTCAGTAATGTAGTGTTGCACCTGTGATACTATCAGTTATGTTCTTTTGTAGCAATCCATTTCTAGTTGAAGTGAAAATATATGATCTCATACTCTATGCTTCAGAGACTGGATTGTCCATACTCACACAAATGAAACAATAGTGAGTTACATAAAATGTTTAATGTTTACGTAGCAATTATTATTTAATCCGCTGCTATAAATAATTAAATAATTAATAAATGCAAGATTTGCACAGAATGCAATATCTCATCAAATTTGTATTTCATTTTATGATTACGACCTCGTTTAAAAATAACGAGGGGCAGGTCAAGACAAGACCAGATGGTGCAGAGAGGTTAAAAATATATTTAGGTTAACACAAGGCAGGCAGATAAAGAGAAAGATATTCATTTGAAAGAAGCAATCAGGAGATCATTAGGGTTTTAAAAGGATAGGTTTCAATAGAGTGTCTGAGCAGCAGAGAGAGAGAGAGAGAGAGAGAGAGAGAGAGAGAGAGAGAGAGAGAGAGATTGACATACCATGTATTTGTGTCCAGGCACAGCCGTATGTGTGTTTGTGTGTGTGTGTGTGTGTGTGTGTGTGTGTGTGTGTGTCCGAGTCCACAACGGCTGCGAGCCAAAGCTCCCCTGTTTGTCAGCCAGCCTCTCTCTGCTATAAGCGCTCTAATTGCTCAGAAAATTACAGCCAACGATGATTGCACATGACATGGGCTGACATTACTGTGACACTGCGACGCCTCATGTGCCCTCCTCCCTCCTCCCCCCCGTCTCTGTCCTCCCCTGTCCCCACCTACACCCCCACCCCCCTCCCCCCTAACCCCCCCACACCCCTGGATCGGCGGGTGAGCGCAGTCATGCCCCCGGTGACCGCACGGTGCCCTCTGCTCGCTGGAGCTGTCGGGAACAGAGATGTCCCAAAGTTCACTCTTGTCATGCTGTGGCATCACTTTCTGCCACCCCCCATCCATCACACAGAGCTGTTTGTGAACCATGATGATGCGGGGCTGCCGCTGTTTCCACCACCACGACTGCCACCACACACACACACACACACACACACACACACACACACACACACACACACACACACATAGACATACACACACACACACACACACACACACACACACACACTCACACCCACACACCCACATACACACACACATTCACGTATACATACACACACACACGTGCACACACAGAGACACATACTTACTGTTTACGCTCTTGCCAAAGCATGCTTCTCCCATGCCTGGAGTGGAGTAATGACTGTATATGTACTGTATCTGCACTGAGCACATTCTCATGTTTATTTCTGTCCTTTAGATGCCTCACATTTCATTTAATGTCAGTAGATATATAGTAACTCATAGCGTGTGTGCATATGTGAATGTGTGTGTGTGTGTGCGAATGTGAGTGCGTGTGTGTATGTGTGTGTGTGTGTGTGTGTGTGTGTGTGTGTGTGTGTGTGTGTGTGTGTGTGTGTGTGTGTGTGTGTGTGTGTGAGTGTGTGTTTATGTGCCTATCCACATATGGGTGCACATGAGTGTTTGTGTGTGTGTGTGTGTGTGTGTGTGTTTGTGATTCTCCAACTGGGTGCCTGCGGGCTGGGACGTGTCACCCCTTTGTTTCGTCAGTGCTAATAGGAGAGAGGCCAGCCAGGCGTGGTGCTCTCTGTGTGTGTGTGTGTGTGTGTGTGTGTGTGTGTGTGTGTGTGTGTGTGTGTGTGTGTGTGTGTGTGTGTGTGTGTGTGTGTGTGTGTGTGTGTGTGTGTGTGTGTGTGTGTGCATTTGTACATGTGTGGGTGCCTGTATTTGTCAGATCAACAGACAAGCCCTCCCTTCAGTGACCCTCGCAATGCCCCCCACTCTCCCCCTAGCCCACCCACACACACACATACCCACCCACACACACCCCCACACACACACACACCTCCCAAAGCCCACCATGGCGTCACCCTTTGGCACCTTTAATCTTAATTTAATTTCGGGTCAAAAACCTGCTGAACCCTGGCGCCAGGCAATGAATACGCACCACACGGCCCTTTGCCCATTGGCACAAAAGGATGGCGGGCGTGGAGCGGGGGCACGTCGGAAACGATGGTGAGGATAACAAGCTGGCGTTTCCGAGGGGAGGCAGTGGCTCGCTGGCGGATCGCCAACAGCTAGATTGTCACAGAGAGCCAGCTCAGTTTCTGGACGTGCGTCTGATTTATTTATTTATTTGTTTATTGTTCTGTATCCGTGGATGCACACGTGAACATTCTTGGCCTTTCACCAGTGGATTTAAATGGCATTGGCTTTGTAAGCTTATGCTGTCAAGACATTTAAAAATTGTGAGCACGACCCTTTTGTTGCCAAGGACAGTGTCAACAGCGTTTTTAAAATCTTTTCTTTCGCCGACTAAGGGGTGTTTCCCATAAATCAGCTGATCTGAGAGCAGCTCTTGGCCTGATCTGGTTCAGATCCACACAGAGCCTGATCTGTTCCTGAGTCAGCGACACTATGGGGTGCTTCACCACTTTTCCTGAGTGTTTTCCCTTTCTTCCCTTCTGTAGTAATCTCCCTATGAAGAGACCCTGGGTATAATTTATCTTTTGTGTCATGGCAGTCCAGTGTCTGGGTGTGTGCATGGAAGTATGGCACTCACTTATGATTTGCTGTGTGTGTGGGTCTGTGTGTGTGTGTGTCTGCGTGTGTGTGTGTGTGTGTGTGCGTGTGTGCGTGTGTGTGTGTGTATGTGTGCGTGTGTATGTGTGTATGTGCGTGTGTGTGTGTGTTTGTGTGTGCATGTGTGTGTGTGTGTGGTGTGGTGTGTGTGTGTGGTGTGTGGTGTGTGTGTGTGGTGTGTGTGTGTGTCATCACAGTTATCTCATGTGTGTGTGTCACTCCTCACCCTGACTGGTCTTGGGCTCTCTAACTGGAGCGTCTAATCAAAAAGCCACTGAACCCTCGGCCCATAGCTAATTCTATGGCAGTTTCATTGACCACCAAAAGCAGGGTTATGTGGATGCTTTGGCCCACTAATGTTTTTTGTAATGGCTTGATTTCCTCTGGTTGGTCTACTCGTAACCTCTGGTGGAGACCCCCTAACGAGAAACTGGATGGGAAAGTATTGACACACTAAAAAGTGACACAGTGTTTCCTGGCTGGAGATGACACAAACATTCAGACCACCACCACCACCCCCCGCCCCACCCCCCACCACTCCACCACACAAACACACACACACACACACACACACACACACACACAAACAAACACACACACACACACACAGACACACACACGCGCACACAGGAAGAGGCAGAGTCGGGTGTAAGCTCATAGACCTGGTGTCCCACTCACAGATCTGGTGTTTCACTGTCATGCTACAGGCTTGGTTGTAGGCCATAGAAGTAATGGTATGGATTGCTGCATATTGATGTACAAGACTGCAGTATAGTAGCATAATGTTTTGCTCTGGTTTTAATGTCAACTTTTTTTGTGTGTGTGTGTGGTAGTGCCTTGCTGTACTTATACCACGTGTGTGTGTGTGTGTGTGTGTGTGTGTGTGTGTGTGTGTGTGGTGTGTGTGTGTGTGTGTGTGTGCGTGTGCATGTGAGTCCGGTGAAAGCCATTGTGGGTCTTTGTATAGCTCTTCAAACACATGTTAACAGGTGTGTGTGTCTTTGCTTACATTACATTTACATTTGCTTAGATATTCCGACATCAGGCTGGTATATTCATACGTGTGTCTGTGTACATACGTTTGTATGCGTAATGTAGTGTGCGTGAGCGTGTGTATGTTTGCGTATGTGAATGTGTGTGTGTGTGTGTGTGTGTGTGTGTGTGTGTGTGTGTGCCCGCCCATGTTTGCCCAAGTGGCATGGGCCCAGCTACGCTGATGTGTTGTGACAGCAGGCGGCCGGGCTAGAGGGTTGTGACCGCGTGCCACCATATTGCCCCGCTCCCAGGGGGGGTGCAGAAAGGGAGGGGGCATGAAACGGGACGGCAACGATGACTATAGGGGGTGGGGGTGAGGAAGTGGGGTGTATGGGGGCGGGGGAGGGACGGCAGATCAGCATGCCAGCCTTGCCAGGAAGTGCTAATAGGCGCAACACGTCTTGCTTTCGCACATTAGGCCAAGCGAAGGGTGACAGATCGGAGCTGTGATACCGCGGTGGCGCCGAGGCAAAAAAGGGCTGTGCCACCCGTTTGCAGCGCGGCACCCGGCTAATGACGAGCTGCAACGGGGGCTCTGCCTCGGCCCAGCCGCCAATCATCCTCACCGCTGCCTCTGCCTCTGTCTCTGCCTACGACAGACTGACGGGTTTTGGCACCACAAACCCAGAGAAAGAGCTGTGCTCTGCCGTGCTGCTTTCACACACAGCATGTTTTAGCTTATTTTAGGCTCTGCACCCATTGTTTATTCTAGCTGCTTTTCTAAGATTTAAGATAGCTTAAGTTATAAAAGTGAAGTAGTTAAAGTAGTGTATTTAACCTTTGCTAATGTCCACAAATAGCCTGATTATGTCTGTATGGCATACATCTGTACATTAAACCATGCTGCTCATATTCATCTTGTCCTTGCCTGCAAGAGTGTACGATGCCAATCCAAACAGGAAACCCATTAAAGTTGCTTGTTTACTCAAAATGCGTGTTAAACACCTGCAAAGACGTGCTTCTCTCCTTTTGATGAGGTAAGGTTTTGTCACTGGAAGGGGACCACAAAGTCACAGGGGAGGATGACTCCTCAGAGAGACCTGCTTAAGCAGAAGTCAGAGTGAGAGAGAGAGAGAGAGAACTCTGTTCATTATATTTGTCCTTCTGTCTGTGTATGTAATATGTATGTGTTGAATCAGCTTAGGCAATAGTGTAAACATTCATGCTAATAAAGCTTCATTGAATTGAATTGAATTGAATTGAGAGAGAGAGAGTCACTGACATTTCTTTATTCTTTCTCTCTTCTTTTCATTTGGATAGTGGTAGGGGATATTGTAAGGCATATGGGTTATTTACAACTTCCTTCATATGTTTTACATTTTTAAAGTTGTAAAGTTTGAATTATCTACTGAACATACTAACTTTGGTTTGTGTGTAGGAGGGTGGGGGCGTTAGTGTCAGGAAGTGAAGCAAAACTACATGATTTTACACTAATTTGACATTTTCAAGACCAGAAGGGGATCTGAGCTCCTAGTGCTAGTTTCTGAATGAAGATACAAGCAAATGCACAGGCATTAATCATTAATACACAGAGCAAGAGCATGACCTCACTGTATATCTCTGTGCTGCTATGTCTGAGGCCTCATTAACCCACCCCAGAGCAGCTCAAACATACACGTGGTCACACTCTGCGGTACACACATGTTCTAGTATGTCGTATGAAATCTCAACCAGTTTGTGGCTTCAAGAAAGAGTCCCCCGTTTTCATCAGATTGCAGGTTAGCGTAGTTTTCAAGCCGTTTCAGGATGTCAAAACACGAATTATTTCAAAACATGAATTTTGTTAAAACACAAAACTTATAGTACATTTGTTCACATGTGTGTATTTATATTAACATATACCTTTACATGCACATATTAACTTATTTTCTTTGGTGTAGTGATAGGAATGTTAGGTTCTCCCTGCAGGCGTATCAGAGGGCTCATGGTGAGCTCTCCCCCTCTGCCTCCATCTCTCAGTAATTATTCTAGTGAAAGAGAGGGGAAAAAACTGGACCAAATAAACTCGACAGGAGTTCTTTACTCCCAGGATGATGCCCTTTCTCTCTCTTTTCTCTGCCTCTCCATCTCTTTCACTCTCCCTTTTCCTCCCTCTCCCTCTCCCTCTCTCTGCCCCTTGCTGTCATCTACCCCTGGGCCACACTCTGTGCATGTTTGTGTGTGCGTGTGTCTGTGTGTCTGTGTGTGTGTGTGTGTGTGTGTGTGTGTGTGTGTGTGTGTGTGTGTGTGTGCACGTGTGTGTAGATACGTGTCTGTATGCCTGTGTTTGTGAGAGACAGAGTGTGTGAGTGTGTGTGTGTGTGCACGTGTGTGTAGATGCGTGTCTGTATGCCTGTGTTTGTGAGAGACAGAGTGTGTGAGTGTGTCCCACCATCAATATGGGTGAGTTACACAGGTCAGCGGTTCAAATGCAGGTCACAGCTCCATGCTCAGCATTTGACGCTTCCATCCCTCCATCCCTCCATCCCTCCATCCCTCCATCTCTCCCTCCCTGTCTCTCTCCATCTCTCTGTCACTGTCCCTCATTCAGTGCTCATTGCTGCCTACTTAAGCGGTGCTCCCTGCAGCCTCCCATTCGATCCTGGGCCTGGCCTGTGCACCACCCACACTGGAAATGAATTTAATGAATTAACATGAAGTAAACATGCCAATCGACATGCCAGCAGCGCTTACCCTTCATCTAAACACACGGGCCAAACAGCTCAACACTAACAGTAAATAATAATAAATAAATCCACAGACAAATTCACAATAGTGAAATAGTGAAGTCTTACACTGAGGTCCAGACGCTAGATTCTAACTTGTTGAACGGCGAGCAGTCTTTATTCACGTGTGTGTGTGTGTGTGTGTGTGTGCATGTGTCTGTGTGTGTGTGTGTGTGTGTGTGTGTGTGTGTGTCTGTGTGCGTGTGTGTGCGTGTGTGCGTGTGTGCGTGTGTGTCTGTGTGTCTGTGTGTCTGTGTGCGTGTGCGTGCGTGCGTGTGTGTCTGTGTGTGTGTGTGTGTGTGTGTGTGTGTGTGTGTGTGTGTGTGTGTGTGTGTGTGTGTGTGTCTGTGTGTGTGTGCGTGCGTGCCTGTGTGTATTGGAGTGTGCTTTGCACTTGGCATCTCAGTGGTGAAGGAGTCAGTCAGTGTGGTGGTCTGGCTGGCCATCTAGTGGAGAGGGAGCAGGGATGCAGAGGAGGGATGCAGAACAGGGATGCAGAGAGGAGGAAGGAGGTGGCAGACAGGATACAGGCCCACCACCTCCCTTTGTGAGAGAGCTCACCCTCAGCTCTGCACGGCCGACAGCCATGTAGTGACTTCGAACTAGCATGAAAATGAATGTTATTCTTGAAAAAAGGCCATACAACTTTGAAAAGAATCATTGGGATACATAACATAATTTTGAGAATAACTACAATACTTTAAATCATTTGCATGTTTGTTTGAGAATAAATGAGTTGAGGTTAACTCTTTGCCAGTTAATGACGGGTACAGTAGGATTTATTTTTTGGCGAAAGGGGCAGAAAAGTGGACATCAGGTACGTACAAACAGCACTGGCACATGGGGCAAAGCACAGGATTGGAGATTACTGGCTGATGTCGGTAGACAACTTCAAGTTCCACAGTGTATTGATGTGACTGCTATGAGACCAGACATGGTGATGTATTCTCTGTGTGTGTGTGTGAGTGCATTGTTTACTTTACTGAGTTAACAAATCCCTTTGAGGATGCGATTGAGGAAGTATTTGAAAGAAAAAAGCTGAAGAAGCGAATGAAAGTAGAGATAGGTGTTAGAGGCTTTGTAGCTAAATCAACCTAAACATTGCTGAAAAAGCGAGCCAGTGGTTGTGGTTAAGTTGCTCGTAGACTACCTGGAATTTTTAATTAACCGGAACTAAAACTGAGATTAGTGAAATCTTGATGAGCTGTATCTGTTGTCTCTGTTATAAGTGTGTGTATACCTCGTTATGAGTATGGAGGAGGGTGGGTCTTGGATGCCAGACACCATATTGAGCTCTCTGGAGGTGTTGTGGGCCTAATTTAACAACTGCTTGAAAAGCCCACTTGTTGTTGTTGTTGTTGTTGTTGTTGTTGTTGTTGTAGTATCCTGCTGCTCAGGTTCCATGGTTTGGCAGTCATGTTGTAGTGTTTAGCACTTGTGAGCTACAGACAGCGCATGTTGTACTGTGAAGGAGGGCCTTTGCGGATGCCACTGTGTGAAGTCCCCAACCAAAAGCACAAAGAATTTACCATCTGCAAAAGGTTCCAATTGTCCTGACGTAAGTGTCAGTAAAAGTGCGAAGCAGAAGCAGAAGTGCAATGACGTTCTCAATCTGATGTAAAAGGGGCACAGGACTCCAATGCATTCATGAAGGCCACTGTGTGAAGTCCCCAACCAATAGCACAAATAATTTACCATCCACAAAAGGTTCCAATCGTCCTGACGTAAGTGTCAGTAAAAGTGCGAAGCAGAAGCGGAAGTGCAATGACGCTCTCAATCTGATGTAAAAGGGGCACAGGACTCCAATGCAGTTCATGAATGTACCTTTTTAAACTTTGTTTTACCATAATCTTCTAAATGATTGATTTTATGTTTCATTGTTGCGTTCTTTAATATTTTGGTTAGAGTTCTTTAATATTTTCTGGGGATATTTGCTATGGCAAAAAATCGTAGAATTACATAGGAAATGGAAAATACATTAGAAATACATAGGACATTTCTGCGCAGTGGAAGAACATGTCTCGGTGGAATTGCTTCTGCAAAGTTGCTCACCTTCTTCAGAAGCAGCATGTGTGAAAAACGCGTGACCGCAACAGCCTCCAGCAGTACTGCTCTAACAACATCTGGACTCCCCTAGCACTCAAGAACATCACCTCAAGTCATTCTAGAACCTGAACTTGTTTCCCCATAATTGCTCCATGTAAGGGATGTATTAGGTACTAGGTATTAGTGTGCGTACGTGCAAACACACGCGTATACAACCAAGTTCTCAGCAAACAATGCCATTAGATGGGTTTACGATATCCTGAACGAAATACTACCATTACTACCATTATTAATACTACTACCATACCACAAAATCCTTATGCTAATAACTTAGTCTTTTACTTTCTCTTACTCTTACACCTACACTTACTTACTCTTTACTTTTACTATTGCTATTGAAGGAAAATTCCCTTTTAAAGTAATTCTTCCCTAAATGAATAGTCATTTTCGTTCTTTTTTGGTTTTGTAGTTTTTTTCATTGCTTTTGTAAAGCTATGAAAACAGTTTGAAAACTGGCAACTGTGGTCATGAGGTCATATGTATTTTAAGATCACATCTTCCTATGAATGGGGGTGTGGTGTGGATGAGGAAGAGATGCTTGTTTGCAGAGGGGCTTTTTGTGTTTTTATGTTATTTATGGGCTTGCTTGCTTTGATCTGTCTCTCTGACATGTATGTGCCTAAATGTGTGTGCTTTTGTGGATGTGTATATGGGCATGTGTGTGTGTGCATGCGGGGGCGTGTGTACCTGAGCGCGTGTGCATGTGTGTATGTGTCTGTGTTTGTTCGTGACTATGTGTGTGTGTGCGTGTGTGTGTGTGTGTGTGTGTGCGTGTGTGCATGTGCACTTTTCTGCGCCTGTATGTGTGTATGTGAGTGTGTGCATGAGTGTGTGCATGAGTGTGTGTGTGTGTGTGTGTGTGTGGAATGCACCTTGCCGCTAAGCTTGTGGTTTTGTGCAGCGGATGGGTGGGTTGTTTTGAGTAGTGTACAGTGCAACAGCGGAGCGCTCCTCACAGTTCAGAGATGCAGAAAAAAAGAGAGAAATAGAGAAAGAGAGAGCTGCCTTGTATATGATGAAAGGGTGGTGCAGGGTGTGGGGGACAAATGTGATGCCTTACAGGTTAGCGCAGTGGTCAGAGGAAGAAGGCAAATAGCATCTGGACACATCAGACATCCGTCTTGAACAAATCATAACGGAGAAATGTGCTCTTTATGCGAATGAAAAGAGCGCAGTTGTGCATTGCCAAGAGTACCTCTAGGCCTCTTTCTTTCTCTAGGCAGAGGTCTGTGCATGCAGCTTTTGTGCTTTAATCTCCAAGGCCTCTGTGGACATTTTGGTTACTTAGTCCTATAGATTTTGAATCTCTTTTTCAACATGTGCCAGGCTCAGGATTAAGGTTTGAAAGTACCTTGAAGAGCCAGATCTCTGATCTATGCTTCATAATAGCGGCTGTGTTTTCAGTAGAGCTAGACCTGATAACCAGAACTAAATGATCGTATCTCTCATAGTGGTTTGCACTGCTGCAGAAAAACGAGAAGCTGAAGCCAAGTCTGGCATGTACTGCATGTAGGAGGATTTTGATAGCGGTATGTTGAAGAAAATGACCCACGAAATGCACCAAAAATGAACAGCTAAAAAGTGCCCTGGGAAAAGTAGGCGAGCTCACCCACAACAAAGAATCTACAGTGTGAGTCGACAAACAGTGCAATCACAGAACACAGTTAGACTCCTAGTACTTCCAGCTCTCTGCACTGTCGAACCTCTGTATTCATGAAATAGCCCAAAGAGATTTGTTTTATTCATATCAAATTCTATTCAATTTCCACAAGGGACATGAACACAAGTAGAGGTTTCATGACAGCATGGTGAAAAGAAGTGTTGGAAGGTGAGTATGGAGGATGAAACACAGGCCTTCTTCAAATAAACCTTTCATGCCTATGTGCCTCTCTAAACTGGCTGTATACATGATCCAAATATGTGTGTACTGTGTGCTCTATGTGTTTCTGTGTGTACTATGTGTTGGTGTGTACTATGTGTTGGTGTGTAGTAGTATGTGTTAGTGTGCACTATGTGTTAGTGTAAACTAAACTGTGTTTGTGGCTTTTCTGCAAGTATATCTCATCTACTCATATATTCACTATATGGTTGTGTGTGTGTGTCTGTGTGTGTTGTGCTGAGCATGTTTAGCCTTGGCTCATACATTCCCTGCAGCCAGCAACTACTGGCTGAAAGTGGGTGAAATTCAACATATCAGTAGATCATGAAACAGAACAAGAGCTTCAAGTTCACCATCTCCATTGATCTCTCTGTAATGGGACTCATAGAAGTGGGCGACTGCCTGATTCAGATGACTTCAGATTTGTGACCTGTGGTGAGATGAGATTGCTGGCAGACGGCCCAAAATTCCTCTCTTTTGTTCATCTCTCTCTCTCTCACACACAAACTGATTTGTGCTCATCAGTCATTGCAGGCTCTCTTCTCTCTTTTATACGCAATGCCAAAGGTGTGAAAGCAGTTTGCTCCGTCTGAGGTGTAAGTGTTCCATCACAGTCGTCATCCCCCCCCAACACACACACACCGCACAATTTCACACATTAGTTTTAAGGTAAGCATACGTACATCTCTCTCTTTAGTAGGTGTGCAGTGCTGTTTGCATGATGTGTGAGTGTGAGAAGTGGGTGATAATAATGATAATTGTCAAAGCAAAACACAACTGGTTGTTGTTTACATGGAATTTTGAGGCCAAGATACTTTTTCTCAGACTTCTGCTACAGAGTTTAGAACATGATCACCTCCAGCGGGCTCAAATGAGATGCTTATCACTAGCTCCAACAGGATTCCCCACTGTCAGTGGTGGTTCAGCTCATTAAGTTGTACAACGGCCTTTAAAAATATTTATTCTTCTCTTTTTATTCTCAGGAGGAGCTCATGTTTCTCATCATGGTTTCCAATGTAGAGGCTGAGATTGTTCAGGTTCAGAGCTGGTGAGTCCTATCTGTGAAACTACTCAGAGTGTGCACCAAATGAAGGTTAAACTCTAGGGCAACTTCAAGAGCTTGAAAGATAACATGCAGTGACAACCATTACACTTTGGTAGGTCAGTCTATCAACGTACTTCACATCCTAACTTCACCAAGTGAATCCCCAAAACCAAAGGCTTCCATGTTCCAGCTCATACAAGCTACAAACTACGTAAAAAATTAGAAAATATTAGGCAACTTATTAAATATTAAAACATATTTTGTCAACTTCTCCAGAGCTTGTACTTGTACTGTGTATTAATGCACAGATTTGTCGTGCACATTTCTGACCATAATTATTATTATGTACGTATATGCTGGTTCCCACTAGAGAATGTCTGCCACCACTGAGGCCTGCATTTCTCGCTGTGAACTTCAGGATTTAGGCTCTTATTAGCATCAGTTCAATCCATGGTCCTACAGCAGCTCATTTATCCCCCAAGCACAATGTCAGCATGCAGTTTACATTAATACACACAAGAACACACACACACATACACTGACACACACACGCACATGTTTTGAACATCTTTCTGGTGAATCATTTTCGCGGCCGAGTCAGCTCACACTTGGTAACTAATTAATCCTCATCAGCTCGGTGTGAGACATAAGACATTGGCACCCTGCACACAAGCACTCCCCAACTCTCCTCACTGGATTTCTGCACGGTCTGACAAAAAAACCTTCAAACTTCGCAAATACTAAAACAACATGACTACAGGGAAACCTGTGAATTATTTGCCGGATATTAGAATGTAAATTGGTTATATGGTAAGTGAGAGTTCTGCAAGGAACTAGACTCTCTGAAAAAAGTGCCTCTGCTTGTTCTCATAGGTGACCCTGTACAGACTGAGAACCCTTTTAGGGGTGATTCTTTTAAACACCAGGATTTTTGCAGTCTTCTTTACACCTAAAGAGGTTTGTGTACCGTAAAGCACAATTTATGGTCGTCCGTTTTCGGGGATACGGAGACAGGGAGAGCCCTCTCCGACGTTGCAAACCCTCTCCGAGCACCTCTCCGTGGCCTGACGTGCACCTCCCAATTTTTTTAACTAGTAGTATATCAACATTAGATAGCTGGCTCAGACACCTCGCAAATCTCCTCAGATGTATTTTTCAGTTACAATAATGTCTAATGTCTATTTCTCAGTAACTTTTACAAAATCTAAGCAAAAAAAAGTCAAGCAAACAACTTTTATGTACAAATACGACCATCTACGGAGTTTGGTACGCCGCCATCTTTTTAAAAAAAAAATTAACCATGAATGAAAATGAGTCCGTCGAGGCAACTGCCTGACCACGGATTAAAGGAGTTGTAAAACCATAAAACACCTTAAGTGTGCAGCTGAGTAGAAGGTGTTGGGGAGAACAAATTATTCTCAAGAGACAGAAAAAAAAGGGTATCTCCGTCATACACAATGAAAATGTCAAAAATCAAGAAATACCAGCAATCAGTGAGCAGTGGGCAATTAACTTATTGATGATCCTCAGTGACTCTATAAAAGTGGAAGACCCTAAGCTACAAGGACCTCGCACACAAACTAATATTGTTTGATCGATTTAATTAATTTTAAAGTATCATAAACTCTGACGACGCACAAGAGAGATTATTGGGCGTTAAGAGGAAAAAACTGTGGAACTGTGAAACAACCAGTTGGAAATTCCAGTCTTTCCAGTCTTAGTGTTCACAAATTCACCCTACAAGGGGCTTTTTTTTACCAGATAGATTTTTTCGGTTGCAAATAGCAATTTTTCCGTTTCTGTAAAAAAAAAAGTGTGCATTGTGGTGTACTGATTTACAAACAGTTTTTTTTCTCAAATGTGCAGCTTCCACGCAAAATTCTAGATATGACATACTTACAGTGACTCAGTAACGAAAGGGATGTGGACGACCCTTCTCAGATAACAGTCCACATTGGAACAGATATGACCACAACAGAAGCAGATCTGGCCTAATCTGTTCCACACTAAACTGGTATTAAGATTGGAGCTCAAACAGTAATGGAATGATTTGAATTTTTCACAGGGCTTGTCTATGGAGATAGTTATACTACCATTGCCTCTGTGTATCGATACTTTTTATGAGGTGACTATGCGGTTGTAATAGTGGTGTATTACATGGAACAACTGATGCGTTAGGTGGTCTTACAGAGTATGTAGTAGATGAGTCAGTGTTAGTTAGGATATTAAAAACGGTTTCCTGTTTTTGCAAGTTGTTACCTGTTTCCTTTGAAGGGAATACATTACAGCACTTTACAACTCTGAGGAAGCTTTTAATCTGTATTTAATCTGAGCAGAAACCCATGTGAATGATTAGACTGCTGCGATAGCTAATTATGAATCAATAATCACTGGAGACATCGGGACAACATCAGTGCTAGATCCCATTTATTTCTTGTTGTATTTACAGAAGAAGAAAAAAGTAACTGCTGATAACAAGGCCTTGGAGTTGCTGTAGTTATCATGACATATTACTGACACTCTCCCATGTCATCTGTGATTTGACTCGTTTACTTTCAGTAGCTGTGCAGATTTGCCAAGCCCCTAGAAAGCCATATTCACAAAGCCTTGGCCCCTGAGTTATTTAAGAAAAAAAGATAGTAAGGTATAGTAGGGTCATCTTACAGTACGAACCAAGAGAAGAAAACCAGAGACCAGAGAAGTTTCTTGTTTCTTTTTGTAGGTAAAGCATTTGTTTTCATATCCAAATACAAAAAGACGGGAAAAAATGATTAAAGACAAAGATAGAGAGGAAGGGAGAAATTAAGGTAAGAAGGTGAGAAGAAAAGAAAGTAAAAAGGAAAGAAAGAAAGAAAGAAGAGAAACAGCAGCATTGGCTCTTTAAATAACTCCTGAGTAAATTCTTTGTGAATAGCGCCTGAAACACACTATCGAGCTCTTGTCAAACTGGGCTTAGGGGGGGGATGCATGGGTGGTACTGTACACCAATAACATATTTACATTCACTGGGGAGGGGTTGGTGCTGTTCTGGACATGTACTGTGGTTGATGTGTTTGACTTATCACATACACGTGGATCCCCATTCTGACTACTTACAGCATGAAAACATGATATGCTTAATTGGTACTTTGCCATCATCGGAAAAAAATGGACATGTGTCCAGTCTTCAGTGTTGTCACCCATAGTTTCTCTTTGGTTGTGTCCTCTCATTGGTTCTTTAGCAGTCTTAGCCTCCCCACTACTGCTGATACTGTGTATATAGAGTTCTCATTGTATGTCAAGAGTGATCTTGATTTATTTTCTATGTACAGTTTTGGGGTGAGTTGATAAGTGTTCGGCTTTAATTATAGTTTTGGGTTGCCCTTTTTTGCACTTTTATGTATTTGTGGATGTCATCAAATCTGTCACGTGTAACTAGCCATGATTTCCCCATGGCTGAGGTTTTATTTAGCATAAAGGGTAGAAGGGCTCACGATTCTCCTGTGCTATTTTCTCTCTTTGGTTCATCATTAATTAGGTCAGGAGCATTTTGAATGCCCTAAATGTGTGTAGAACGGTACGGTCAGAGTGAGAGCAGCAAGTAAGGAAAATTGTCCTCAGCCATAGAATATCGGGAGTGTTTTAGAATGTGTTTGTTTTCAGTACTGGCTCACTCTGAGTAAACGATTATGGCACTACATAGCATCATCAATAATAAGAAGAGAGCTTCTTTTTGATTTTTGATTTAGTTTTTTTTTTTTACAACAGAGCTTGCAAAATGTTTGTCTATGTATGTACATACATTTCAATTTCAACAGTATGCCACACAATAAAATTGAGATACATAATGTGTACATTTATATTTGAAGTTATAGTTTTAAAAAGTTTCAGAGTATTAAAATGCTTTCAGGACTTAATAGGAATAAATGTTCTCATTTTCATTACATTTGTTATCATTACAAGACATTTATTTCCTACATACTGAACACTTTTTCAAATGAATCATCAGATGTAATGATTCTATGCGCTTAAACCATAACCCATGATTGAGGTTAAGTACCAATTACGTACATCATATTCATAACAGCATCTCCTTATTTAAAAAAATCAAATTAGCTCATTTATGTAATTTGTGTTGATTAACTGTCCTGTTGATGACACAGTTTCACAGGACTCTAACAGCTATTGAACATACATGAGAGAGACATAGACAAAAAGGGTTTTTGGGTTTGGTGTTGTTTGTTCCTTCAGTCTCCGTACAGAACTGTTTTTGGAGGTCTCAGGTCAAAGCTTGTTTTAGGGGGAGGTCTTCAGGAAGACGTACAGTGGAGATGATAGATGAAACATCACATGCGAATGCTATCAATTACTTGTGTCTACTTCCTACGGTATCTCATTGTAGTTGGTACTTTAGCAAAAAAGTTCTACAATCCTTTGAAACATACGGGAAAATAATTTGGAGAGTTTCTCTTTCAAAAAATAAACTATCTAACTTTTTTTTTGCTTCATTGGTTAAATGTTGACCATTTCCTTGGGTGTAAATATAAAGAGGGGTTGTCATGGTGTGGGTAAAGTGCTGTGATTTTAAATTAATAAAATAATTTAATTTAATTAAATAAATTCTCTATCTGCAAAAACAGCCATTTGAGCAACTGGATTTACCCACCTTTGGTTTTACCCGCTCAAAATGACTGCGAATACTACAGCATGCCCTGTCCTGCAGGCCATTGTCATTTCTTCGATCAGAACATAGACTGACAGTAACTCAGCTTAAGTGCCGTCACTGGGGGCCTACCTAGTCTACCTACCAAGCGCCAACTCTCACAGACATTAAAGGACGCTGGCGGGTGAAACTATTTGTTTTTATATTGGGTTTTTTTCTTAATGCAAATAAACACATTTGAGTAAAAACTAGAATTTCATGCCGTTTTAGTCCTGAAATATGTTGCCACTCAGCGACCAAAGTAAAGTTTTCTGTCAGGGACAAAGCAATATGGAGCTTTTGTTTGATAGTGTGAAGTAATCAGGTACTGTGTTTTGGCACACATAGGGCTTGTGAAGAAAGTATTTAAGAGACACAGCATCAGTTGCTGCACAGAATGTGCCGCCTGACTGTCTAGACACTGATTCAGTGCACCTTGCTACTGGTAGAGACACCTAGCAGAGGATGCTGCCACTGCATGCCTGATCGGGGCTTTAGGGGAACCTGATTGAGAGATACTACAAGGGTTCCAGAAAGCTTCTGCTAATGTATGTATGTATGTATGTATGTATGTATGTGTGTGTGTGTGTGTCTCTCTCTCTCTCTCTCTCATTGTATGTGTGTGTGTTTGTGTGTCTCTCTCTTTCTCTCTCTCTTTCTGTGTGCGTGTGGGTGTGTGTGTGTGTGTGTGTGTGTGTGTGTGTGTGTGTGTGCGTGCTGTGGCTTTCAGCGCGATCTTCATCACAGTCCTCCCACGGTTTGTGAGTGTTATTCTGCGCTCAGTTTCCAGGATGCCCACCCTCAGCTCTTACATACAACTCAACCTCAACACTATTATCTCCCCCTCAAGCAAAACAAACATACTAATACAGGGGGCAGGAGGGGGGAAACTACAATGATGGTTAGAAGCTGAAACTGAAAGCGAGACACTGAGGCTGAAGAGACGTGAGGTGAGGTGAGGTGAGGTGAGGCGTCTGGGGGTGGGGTGGGGGGTCAGATGATGCTGTTCTCCAGGTGCGAATCGATGTGCTTGATCAGGGCGTCGTCGGGGTAGCCCATGGGGAAGATGAGCTGGCACAGCGGGCAGCTTCGCATGTCGGTCTCCTCCTCAGTCTCCATCCACAGCTGCAGGAAACACACAGTCACACACACACACACACACACACACACACACACACACACACACACACACACACACACACACACACACACACACACAGTCAGTCATCGGTTTAGCATGGCACAGTCTGCGGTCGAAATGGCTCAGCCTCTGGTCATAAATACTGCACCGTCTGGTCGAAACTAAGCTTGGTTTAAATAGCCTAGTGTAAGCTCAAAACAGTGTCCAATCTGGTTAGATTGATGCAGTCTGTGTGGTCAAGACAGCACTGTGACAGATTTAAACAAACTCAGTGCAGCGTCTAATAAATGTGGTCGGTGGTCAAAATAGTGAATCTGCTAGACTGAGAGTCACTGCCCTGCAAAAATTTCTAAATTGCTGGTAAAATTAGTGCCATTGCAGGTGGCAGCAGATAACTGACAGATCAAACCAGCTCAGTTCCAGATCTACACAACAGAGAACAGGATCAAAACTGCGTTTTTCAAGGACAAAACGGTGCAGTCTCCAGTCAAAACAGGGCTCAAAGATTAAAGCAGTGCGCTCGTAATTCAAAACACTAAAACTAAAAACAGCAGAAGCACAGCACAGTTTAACTGCAGAGACATTACACAAGTCTTAAGTCACATCAGGTAGCTTGTAGTACCCACAGCAAATTAACTGGTGAATGGTGAAAGTCACCATGTTTAACCATTCAGAGTTAATAAATACCGACTCTTTACTCAGCCATCTCTAAATACTCAGTAGGCCAGGGAAAGTCTTGAACCGACTATACTAACTGCCTAACTGCTTTTGCTGTTTTTAAGAACATTGCAGTTTGGTTACAAATCTGACAGCTGAATTACAGCATTTGTTTTATTTTCCCATAGATCTTAACATTATTAAGTCACAGAACAGATGTTTATCGAAGCTTGATGTTGGTCACTCACATTGATGGAGGGCCAGGACTGGGCATGTTCTGCGTGTAAGTATCCTTGCGGGCAGAGTGTGTTTGGCCGGGCAGGGATGGGGAACGCCGAGCACGAGGCCGGGCCTCTCATGACCCCGGAGGGCACCGGCGAGACCCCGGCCAACCCGAGAGTCCGCGCTGGGCTGATGGGGTGCGGGCAACTCCACTCCTCCTCCTCGTCGGACGACTGCGGAGGCTGCGGGGCGGCGTGCAGCGGAGCCGGGGGCGTGGTCGGCTGCGGCTCAAACCTCAGGTGGGACACCTCGGCCAGCGAGAAGCCCAGCTCCCTCGGCGAGTGGCGCGGAGACTCGGCCCGGCCACCGCCGCCCTCTCCCCCCATCAGCTGCATGCCCGGGTGGGAGCCTCTTCTTTGGGCCACGATACGCGGGGTGCCTGGGTGCTGCTGTTGGCTCTGCTGCTGCTGCTGCTGCTGCTGGCCCTGCTGCTGCTGCACCTGCTGTTGCCCCTGCTTGTGGTACCCCTCCACATAGGGTCGTGGCTTGGGCAGGGTGGAGACCGGGTCCAGGGTGAAGCGCGGTGGCCGCTGGTACGCCGACGGGTCCGCCACCTCCGAGTAGCTCCTGCGGCCCTGGAAGCTGGCGCGGAGGTGCTGCGTGGGCGGGCGGCACGAGTAAGAGGCTGGGCCGTCGCTGAGCTCTGGGAAGGGCAGGGGGGAACGGCGGTGCATGTCCGGGGAGAGGTGCTGCAGCACCGGAGAACGTCTCTGGGGCACTGGGGAGTGGCGCTGGGGGACAGGAGAGTGGCGCTGCGGGATGGGCGAGTGGCGCGAGACTGCGGAGGGGGCACAGAGAGAGAGAAGGCAACGTCATGTGGAGTAAGTACGCAAGTGAATATACTCACAAAATATACTCAAATGATCAACATATGATATACTGACTAAAGAAATACTGAGGCATTAGACGTAGTCAAAGACTTACTGTATCATTAAAGACTTACTTAAAGGATGAACTCTGACTGCTGTGATTGTTGTAGGGACAGCAAAGTCAACATTAGGGACATTAAAACATGGGTAAGGATTCAACAGAGATAATTAAATCAGGAACTCTGCAAAACTGCATTTTATCTTCCATGAGTTTAGTTTGGTAAACTGATTAGGGCCTGTGTAGATGAGAAATACAAATTAATAATGAATAAAGGAATTAATGAATGCGTAGTAATACAATTGCCCTGACCAACGGATGTGTGAATACCCCAAAAATGAAAGTACTAGTCTGTAATCTATTTATACAATTTAATTGCTTTTGATTTTCAAAGGGCTGGTACGGTTAATCACCTCTTAATTACGACACAATTCTCTGGTAATTATGGCACAGGGAGATAAATTGCTCCCTTTTTATCTCTGACTACAGATACGGAACCAGCTGTTGTGAGTCGGAGCTACTTTTAAGGCTGGCTTCGGCTCCGTGCTTCTCTGCATCAACACCCCTGAGCTACAGCCATGCGAAGTCTTCCTTTTCCTCTTTCTATTTCCTCTTTTAAGTTCAACATTTTTTCTACGAAATCATCACCCCCCTACCTACTCTATGTGTTTTTTTTCTCTCATTTTTTGCAGACTCTGGCATGTTGCGCTGTTCCGCTCTCTCGCTCTTTGCCAGGGGACGCCACACCGCTTCGAGTCAATAATCCTCCCTCCCTCACCCAAAGAGACAACCAAAATATTATAAATGTAGGGCCATATTTGCATGCCCCTTGCAATTGTGCGAAAGCTATCAGTTATTAAAGGAAATCCGCCCCCCGACTGCTGTGAATGAAGTTCTGCATTTGGTCAGATTTACGTTGTGTATGGTTATGGCTATGCAGGAGGGGTGGGGGAGCTGGTGTAAGATTGAGGTTCTTTGTGGTTTTTAGGGGCTTTAATAAAAGACTTTCGCTAAAAGCTATGTTCTAAGCTATGGAGAACTGCACTAAAATGTCTTTTGATATTTGACAGGCTGCCAATAAGCTCATTTTTTATATTCCCCTGGAAACACCTGTGAGTAGCCAGTGTGGATGGGTTAAAAAAAACAAAGACCGCCCAACACCTCATGACAATAGAACTCATACTAGCAGTCCAGATTCAAAGAGAATGGCAAATTGTTGCTTACACATAGGAATACTCCCATTGTCAAAAAAAAATCAAATTACACTTCTTTACCTCAATTATATATATTCATTTGATGATTGCACAGAATTCATTTTTGTCTTCATATGCCATGAAGATGCCTTTTTCTACTCAGCAGGTAGGCTGTATGTTTTCAGCTGTTGCTGTGACGATGGTTGTGACCATGGTAGCTGTTATGATCGGTGTGACCATGGCTGTGATGGTAGCTGTGATGGTGCTTGTGAAGGTAGCTGTGATGATGGCTGTGATGGTCATTGGGCCAATGGCTGTGTTTATGGCTCCTACCTGGGCTGGCCTGTTCCTGGGACACTTTCCTCAGTATCTCCGTCTGCTTGGAGCTGAGCGCCTGCAGTCGGCCCAGCTCCTCTGTCAGCTCTGTGTAGGCCAGGGCCAGGTTCACCCTGCAGCACGACACAACACAACACAACACAACACAGCTCAGGCACGTTACCAACCTTCTGCTGCAAGGGCACACGTGTCATGTGTCTCTTGGGATCTTCAATGTTTTCTACTGGGGAGAATACTAAATAAACAACAATGAAAGTTTAAGCTCACAAATTACAAAACTTTTCTTGTTCAGTATGAGATCTTTCATTCAGCCTCAGTGTGACTAGGGCTATTTGAGTACCAAAAGAGGAACCTCTTTTTTTCTGAGTGCAATGTTGAACTTTCTAGTTCTTACAAAGCACTAAAGAACCACAAGGTTACCCACAACTTTATAAGAGGGCTGCTCTAAGTGCAACTGGCACTACACTTGGCAGCATGTCTGGTATTTAAAACAACTTTCAATCTAAAAATGACTAAAAATGAGAAGGTGTTTGACCTGACAACCTAACAACATAACAATTTTAATAGATTTAATAGAACACAAGCCAGATAAAAAAATACATTTAGTGCACAACATAGTATACTAAATATTCAAGTTGCTGATGATAATAGACACTCTGTTATTTATATACTTATTATCATCATTACCACTGATAGCTGCTACTGTTGCTACTATAACTGCTACTCTCTGGAGGATGCAGCTGACAGTGGCTTGTGGGACTTTCTTGACTGTTCCGTGTCGTCATGATGGAACACTGTGCCAAATCAGCTATTGACGAGCCATGTAGGGAGAGTAAAACAGTTGCCACGAATCTCGAAGCTTCACGCCAAACAGAACACGCTGACAGCGAACAAGCTATTTCCAGCCAACGAACAGTCAGCACGACTTCACCATGGCAACGAGGCCTTAACAGAAACATCTCTTGGAGCTCTTGTCGTGAACAGCATCTGAATGCCTCTGTGATCTCAATGCTTAATGTCAATATTCACAGCAAATTCCCCACTTTCATCTGAGGTCAGATGTTGCTATGTTACCACAATAATAGAGTGGTCAGAACATCACAAAACTAAGGCCACCAAAAGATACCTAGATACCATTAACATGGAGGGAAGGCAGCCGAGGAGACTGTCACTGGGGAATGAAAGAAGCCTTAGTGGGCTGCAGACGAGAGAGAGAGAGAGAGAGAGAGAGAGAGAGAGAGAGATAAAATCAGAGGTTTAGCTCTATTTGATGTCAGCAAACCACTTTCAAAAAACTCTGCTGTGTTTTATTATAAACTGACACATAGACAGCTGTGGTAGATAGTAACAGATAAGATGCTGCATGGCAGGTGAATGATGGGAAAACAGTATCTTTGTTTTCTGTATATATCTGTTGGCCTATAAACCTAGGGTCACAATGTATGGAAATGACTAAACCTATAGGCAAAGTCAAAGATATTTTTCCAAAAGCCAAACACCACCAGTATACACATAGAGTCTCATAGTATTTTTTTGACTCAGCAGAGACAAAACTAAATATGAAAAGTTGCAGACTCCAAAATAGAACAGACTGTATTGGAAGGTTACTGCACAAACAATATCCAAACAGCACTTAATTAGATGTTTCTGACAGCATTGTCTCTCCTTACAGATGAACTGGAGCCATTTTAGCAATTATATTTCTAAGAGTGCTGTATGAGGCAGCACTGAAACCTACTCGCTAATGATCTATTGTTAACACACCATGCTAACGTTAATGATGTATCAGTGGATTCCACCACAAAGCCACAATCAGGCTTAAAGGTGGTAACAGCTGAGGCTCATGATGCTGATATCTGACAGTGTGTGTGTGCGTGCGTGTGTGCGTGCGTGTGTGCGTGCGTGTGTGCGTGCGTGTGTGCGTGCGTGTGTGCGTGCGTGCGTGCGTGCGTGTGTGTGTGCGCATGTTTCTGTGTGAGTTTGTGTGCATGTACATGCCTGTATGTGTGAGTTTGTCTGTGTTTAGGGCTATGTGTAGTGAGTGAGTGGATATGTATATTGTGTATTATTGCGTGCAGTCAGTATGTATGCGTGTAAATGTTTGTGTTTGTGTCTGTGTATGTGTGTGTGTGTGTGTAGTTCAGAGGCCTGCGAAGACTCTGGTCACCAAATGCCCTGGAGGGTGGAAGCTGAATCTTGCACCTCACCACTCGCTCCGTGAGGCCTCCTCACATGTGCAACAACACACACACCCACTTTTGAAGCTCACATGCACCGCAGAGAGGAAGAGCATAAACACAGAGAGAAGGAGGGAGAGAAAAGGAGAGAGAGAGAGAGAGAGAGAGAGAGAGAGAGGGAGAGAGAGAGAGAGAGAGAGAGAGAACGGCTTATTTTCTTAGAAGTTGAAACGGAAGGCTCACCAGAATACATCAACATACTATTTATGAAACACACACTCACACACACACACGTTCAAAGCTCCTTCTCCAAGAACCAAAGCATCCACCCAGCTGACCACAAAAGAAAACACATTTAAACAACATGACATTTTGCACTATTGAAATTTGTACAGGAAATTATACCGCTGAGCAATTAGTTATTTCAGTTAATACATGACACGAAAGTGACTATACAGCACCCACAAACGAACATTCAGATCTCCTTTCAAATCTGTAATTTTCTGTCAACAGCAATACATGCCCACTGATATTCAGAAGCCATATGCACAGTAGGGTGGCCATTGGCAGCCACAGATTAGTTAGAAGGCCACTTGTGAGCCATGGAGAAGCTACCGAATGGCCAGGCTACTGCTACGCTAACTTCAGCGTAAAGACACCAACGTTACAGGGCCACTCGGCGAAGGACTAGAATCCCTTGCTAGATGCGCGCCTGTGTAAATCTGTCTGTGTGTGCGAAACTCGGCTTTTCACACCTGTTCACATGATTCTCAACTTCTTGATGTTTCAGACGCTCTGAGATTTAGGGGGTGACACCTCTAATTTTATCGAGCGCATCACGTCTCACTCCTCTGCAGGTGTGAAGAGCATAAAAGATATAACCTTGCTAAAAGACTAGAGTACGTTCTCTCACCCTGTCTCTCTGTGTGTGTGTGTGTGTGTGTGTGTGTGTGTGTGTGTGTGCGCACGCGCGCTTTTAGTGCAGGGAGTATGTTTACGTCTCTGCCTCTGTGTTCATGTGCTTGTGCTGGTATGTGCATGTACATGTGCAAGCACATTTAGGGAAGGGCGGAGAGGAGGTCTGTGAAGGGTTTTCTGAGTATGTGTGTGTGTGTGTGTGTGTGTGTGTGTGTGTGTGTGTGTGTGTGTGCGTGCGCGCATGTGTGCTTGCGTGTATGTGAAGCGAGGGCTGGTGTTTTTTTTTGTGTTTGGGTGGGGGAGTTTGTGTGTGTGTGTCAATCTTTTTTTTGGAGAAGACTAATGATTCAACAAATATATAGTTGTGTGTGTGTGTGTGTGTGTGTGTGTGTGTGTGTGTGTGTGTGTGTGTGTGTGTGTGTGTGTGTGTGTGTGTGTGCAAAACATTTGTATGTGAAAGCCTGCATGCTTGTGTATGTAGGTCTGTACATATGTGTGTGTGTGTGTGTGTGTGTGTGTGTGTGTGTGTGTGTGTGTGTGTGTGTGTGTGTGTGTGTGTGTGTGAAGCGAGGGCTGGTGTTTTTTTTAATGTGTTTGGGTGGGGGAGTTTGTGTGTGTGTCAATCTTTTTTTTGGAGAAGACTAATGATTCAACAAATATATAGTTGTGTGTGTGTTTGTGTGTGTGTGTGTGTGTGTGTGTGTGTGTGTGTGCAAAACATTTGCATGTGAAAGCCTGCATGCTTGTGTATGTAGGTCTGTACATATGTGTGTGTGTGTGTGTGTGTGTGTGTGTGTGTGTGCCTGTACATATGTGTGTAGGAGGGGCAGAGTGTGTGGGTTGTATGAGCTGTAACTGACCTTTGCTACAGAGATGCAGCGTATGGGCGATTTGTTTATTAAAACTGACACACGTTGCCTAGCAGCCTGTGCACTAGAGGCTTTTAGGCCCGTGCTAAATAAATAATGCCACCCGCCTCTTGTAGGCCCTCCTCCAGGTAACAGATACTTGGTAGGGGTCAAAGGTCACTTTGTAAATGCAGACAAACGTGACTGTGGCTGTTCACGCAGCATAAAGCACGCCGTGCCTCAACAGCTGAGGGGGAAAAAAGGGAATACAGAGCACAGGATGCTAAGTGATGAACCCATGTGAGTGTCGTGGAACTGGCTCTGACCAGGGGCAGGCATGGCAGACCAGGGGCAGGCATGGCAGACCAGGGGCAGCCGTGGCAGACCAGGGGCAGGCGTGGTTGCTCCCAGTGCCCCCTAGTTAATGTATAACATCAAAAGGTATATCTGATCCACTTCACAGTGTGTGTGTGTGTGTGTGTGTGTGTGTGTGTGTGTGTGTGTGTGTGTGTGTATGCACTCTTATGTGCAACTGTTTGTATGCTCAGCAACATTTTCCTCAGTGCAAAGTGCTGATTGAGGTCAGTGTGGTGGAGTGTGGAGATGCACAGAGGCCCATTCCACCAGCATCAGCAGAACCTGGGAGGGAGAACCTCTGCTCTCGTACGGAGCCTGGCACTGACCATGGGCACACCGGCACTAGCGTGGTCCACCAGCACACCTGCCAGTGCTGCTCACGCTACGCAAACACTTCAGCCATGCTCTGGACAAACACATAAGCTATTCATCAGCTGTGAAATGTTCAGAACATAAGAAATAACTCACTACAGATGGTGGGGATTTCTTTTAGGAAGAACTGAAATAAGCACATATGCTGCACAATACGCACCCAATCTCTTATTGAGATGTTTTGGGTAAGATGGATGAATGCCCAGTTTTTTAATCATTAAACTTATTAAAAAAATCAATGCAAAATGCATCAAAATAATTAACTAACATTTCTTAAAGGTACAGTGTGCGATTCTGGCGAAAGGTTATCTGATCTCAACAGGCAATCAGATTACACCCGTCCCCTACGTGCTACTGAAGCAACATGTTAGGCGGCTGGAATTGATGGGATTTGACAATAAGTGTATTGGAAGTTGAATGTTATTCAGCTTTAGTGAGGCTTGTTTTTGTAAAAACTAGCTGTAGCAGTTTTACAGTAAAATTACTAGATTAGTTACTTTGATTCACTATGATTTTTCAAATGTGTCACTATAACAACATACTGTACATACTTACTATATTTACACAATATTTAATATGGAGATTCTGAAGTGCTAAGAAAACAAATCAAATCTCATATTACTCTCTCTCTCAAGTGCAGTTTTGGTGTTTTACAAAATTGGTTATTTTGATGGAGTCCCCAGCAACTTAATCTTCTGACTTCTGTGAACTGTGACTTCCCGTACAATTGTCTTCAAAAACAAGCAACAATGCCAACTCAGACTTGCCACCGGCAACCAGGTGAAAGGTGAAAGTGAAAAGACGTCTTTCCACTCCATACAATATGGTCATTTCTATTCAACAGCCCCACTTACAAGAAGCTGAGGCAGGCCACCTGACAGGAAGCTCAGTCAGAAGGAGAGAGTGGAGGGGTAGTGGAGGCTGGAGGTGGTTGTGTGGTGGTCTAGAGTGTAGTGTGTGCGGTAAGGGGAGCGGAGCGGAGGGCTACGGATTGGAAAGTAGTAGGGGCGCGTGTTTGTGACTGTGCGTGCGCCTACAATGTCTGCGTTTTTGTGTGTGTGTGTGTGTGTGTGTGTATGACAGTGTGTGCTCCTAGTCTTTTAGTGTAATCTCTGAGCCTCCACACGGCCTCCTGAGAGTGTGGTGAGCTGGGAAGGGGAGGGGATGGGACAGGAGGGGAGCAGAATCGCGGCTGCAGGGGAGAGGGGGCCCCCCGTGCCCCAGTGGGGCTTCAGGTTAGGGGTATGGTTAGGGCTCTCCAGCAGACTCCAGCCTGCTCGCCTGAGCAGACACTGCCCCCTACTGGTCATACATATACACATATCTGCATGTTTTACCATCTACTGATAAACACATACATATACTATATTATTCCTCTTTATATATATACTACATGCACTCATGTACAAAGTCTTACTCTCTTCTACAAATACACACACACATATTTACACACACTCTTGCACATCAATGTGGAAAGGACTCTTTCTCTTTCTCTTTCTCTCTCTCAGACACATACAGTCACAAAGTTCATGCGAACATGGTCTTTTTAACTGTGAAATTCTCACTACTGTTTTTCGTCTACCTGGGGAAGGAATGAGACCATGTTGATTCATTGTAGAAAATGTAAGTGAAAATGTCAATTTCTCAAGATGACAGCATGTTGAAAAACACCTGTGTTCTCAGTGCTTTCGCAAAGTGTGCAGGTGTTTGAAACAGTGACAAATCTCTCAGCTACAGCTACAGTCACAGCCACAACTACAAACTCCCACACATAAATTCCTGATTTAAGACAAATATTTGCAAATTCCCAGCCAAGTTTACAACACATAGAGAAACTCTGAAACACATTCCTTTTTGACCAGATTGACCCGATGACAAAACCTCCAAAGGAACAGGCCCTCAAAGCACTCAGATAGACCTACATATGCAGTCATGCCAATACAGCCATTTGAATTGAATTGAATTGAACTGATAGACCTGCCCCAGTTGGCCACAGAGTAAGGCCACATGTACCCATCCCATTGCGAATGCATCTGGTTTACTTCTCAGACCCTAGGCCTCTGGCGCGTGCTGTGCAGCCAGTCACATCTGGATTATTAGAGTGCGGCACCTGAAACGCTCCATTTGTTTTGGCCCTGAATGACTGTGTCTTCACCTGGCCAGTTTAGAAGCGGACATGAATGACGTAATGTACATTTCTTTACAAACGCGAGCTGCAGTTGGTATCGTGACGCAACTGTTCCAGATCTTTTTGCGCTCCACTTGACCTATTTGTCACACATTCTGATTCTGATTCTGTCCCAGCATTTATCATGCAGGACCAGAGCATGTCATCCAGGAGTGGGGCAGGAGTCTCTCCTCAGTGGTTTCTGGTGACTGCCTGCATGAACTTGAAACTCTGATGGGCCCTCCTATAGAGTAGTTATGTCAACAGCACCTTTCTACCTGAACGCCCTCATCAAGGTCTAAAATCCACCTCACAAATCCATCACTCTGCCGACCAGCAGCGCCTGGTGGTCCCTAAACACCACGGAAAATCCCAAGCAAAGATCTTTGCCCAATATTCAAAGGGAAGTCTTATGCACTTGAGTCAAAACTTCTCTTCTCTTCCTTATCTGGCTCTGATGTCCTATGAAACATATTTTTCTCTCTCCTCATGGCACTTTGCTGTTGATGTTTTCTCTTTCACTTAGCAATTTGATTGTAATGACAGTGTCATACCTCACTTGTATTTGGCATTTTCAGATGGCAGATGTCTTAAACAACTGCTCATGTCAACGGGAGATGTTACCAAAGTTACTCATCGCCAGTCGCTTTGGCGATCTACCGTAACATTCATTAATCAACAGACCAAACTTACTGTTCGTCTCCGACCTTCTTGATCCACTCGACGTCACACTGGGCGCAGGTGGAGCTCATGTCCTGTGCAGGAGGAGAACACAGAAACAAGCTCAGGCTCTGCTGCCTCACACACATAGCATAGCATAGCATAGCATCTAGATTTGTTTTTTGCTCTAATTAGAAAATCTACATATTATGGTGTACGTTTAAGTATAGTGTGGATTTATGGGGTGTGTTTGTTTGATTTGGAGAGGCTGTGTTTAATGACTAAAGTGATGTGTCTTTCTGTGTGTGAGAGAGAGAGAGAGACAGCGAGAGAGAGAGAGAGAGAGAGAGAGAGAGAGAGAGAGAGAGAGAACATGTTTACATGTGAGAGAACCAAACAGACAGAGGCCTACATTCATGTGTTTATGCATACGTGACTGAGCAGTAAGGTCAAGTAATGGTGAATCAGAGATGATTCCTGCCATGACTGTACGTCTGACTCTGACGCATGTGTTGACGTGTGCTGACAGTAGCAGGCAAAGCATGTGAGAATGTGACCTGGTTTTTGGATTATTCTGCAGCTGCAACCAGCTCTATTGCACTGGGGGGGCGGGCGGTGGGGGTTCGGGCGGTTTGTGGTATCACCGCAACACAGTGTACACAAGCATACTGATATGAGCTCCCCGGAACACTACCATTCCGCCAATCATAATTGTATCGTGGCACTGTGAGCACCATTAAATTGATACTCGACAGGAGTGCTGCTGCCTGAAATGCACTTCTGTGAGTGCGTGTGGAGGTGTTTCAATATGCCTGTTTCAGACTGTGTATGTGGACAAGAGGAAATGAGCTCTATACAGTATGTGTGTGTGTGTGTGTGTGTGTGTGTGTGTGTGTGTGTATGTGTGTGTGTGTGTGTGTGTGTGTGTGCACTGCACTGCATGTGCACATTCATGTGTATGAGGGTATGCATACTGTATCTGTGTGTGTAGACATGGGTCTATATGTGTGTACCGTATACTGTATATATGTGTGTGCATAAATATTAGTCTCTGTGTGTATGTATCTATAGATATGTGTGTGTGTGTCACTTATGGGTGCCATGCATGCATATGAGGATATGCATGCATATGCATGCATTATGCATTATATTTGTATGTGTGTATGTGTAGGTATGGGTCTGTATGTGTGTTTATGGATATAGGTGTGTGTGTGTGTGTGTGTGTGTGTGTGTGTCTCACTCGTTCTCTCTGGTTGCTCTGCATCTCACGGAGTTCCTCCTGCATGCGCTCACACTCGCCCTTGAGCTCCGTCTCGCGCTGACACGCCCCCTTGGCCTCATGCCGCACCCCCTCCAGCTCGGCCTCGAGTCGCTGCAGCTTCAGGTCGGAGAGAGCGTCCAGACTACGGGAACTCTGCAGGGTCAGTGCCGGACAGTCCAGCACTGGAGATAGATAGAGAGAGATAGAGAGAGAGAGAAAGAGAGCGAAAGAGAGAGAGGAACAGGAAAATGGTATAGTTAATTGTACTTCCACTTACAGGTGTGTACACACAGACTCACATATGATTGAGAAATACACACACACACACACTCATGCTGCACATCCATCCAAACAAACACACACATACACACACTGTCCCCAAAGGACACTAGTCCACTGAAGCTTTCACCGCAGGGACACCCTTTTAAGGGTATAGGCAGGATCATTAGGGTACAAAACTGACACTCACACAGGAAATCACTCTTAGGCTGCAGTGCCATGCTGATCAGCTGACCATTCTGACAAGCCTTTCCTCATTAGCTGTGCTGCCTGTGGCTGGAGGGGTAAATGATAGCTGCAAGTGATGCAGCACGCATTGTTAAGGGTGCCAACCGCACCACACCATACACTATTATGGGTGCCAACCGCACCACACCATACACTATTATGGTGCCAACCGCACCACACCATACACTATTATGGTGTCAACCGCACCACACCATACACTATTATGGGTGCCAACCGCACCACACCATACACTATTATAGGTGCCAACCGCACCAGCATTGAATTGAGTGGTCACACCTTTCAGTGCAGTTGGAAGGCTTCGTATTTCGATACAATGCATCTGGGTTCCAAAACGTGTAATTATTCTGAAATGTAAATATTTCATTCAAAGGTAAATAGTGAATAATTCATAAAGTGCAAGGTTTGCTTCAATGAAGGTTGCAAAAAGTCAGTGTTGTCAGTCTGATGTTTTCTCAACTTTGGCTCAGCGATGCTTATTGACCTTTAAGTGACTTTGCACTCGGATCGACAGGCTGGCCACAGCGCATCTCAGATTGGAGTTGAAGAACAGCTGTAAATGTGTTAAATCAGCAATCCTAGACCAGAATCAACTTTATTGTAGAAACCCTAAAATATAAATGGGGAGTCCCCAATATGCCATGGATGGCAATCAGAACAAAAAGACAATTCTGAGTGGAATTATATCTCTGGTTTGATTAGGGAAAACAAACATAATTCCAGATCCTTGTTTAAACCCTTAGGTCTAATTAATACAGCCCCTTCTGGTTTGTACAACTTACTGAATGCTGATTATGAAAGCTCTCTCTCACATTTATGATTTATAGATAACAATTATTAGAACTAACACTCAAAACACTGAACTCACTCAAGATGTACCCTGACCGGTAAAAGATTTTAAACTCCTCACCCACTCATGCCTACAGGCCTTTACTGTCTGTGTCTACAGTTCACATTATGTTTCATGTGTCATTTCAATGATGAAAACTACTTCAAGCTCTCTCAAAGAGGATAAATACTATTGCAATGAAATCTTTAAACTGTTATCATAGTGAAATTATTGCACTGTGATTATCATTAATATTAAAGTTAATATGAGCATTAATAATATTGATTTGTTGGAGGACTCCTTTGAGCAAATTAATAACATAAGACAAGGCAAGATTAAGAGCTACAGAAAAAATGGAACATCATCTCCTGTAAGTACCCACACTTTAAAACGGTTGATTTCTGAAACAGCAAAGCTGAGTTGTGGACTTCTCTGGACTCATGAAACCGGCTCTAGCTGGACCTTCCTTTCTCTGAGGAGCGGGCTTTAATCGCTGTCCACTTTAGTTGCGTTTATCTGCCTCCGAACAGCACAGCCCCTCTCAGCTGCCACTCAGTTTCGGACGGCCTTGAGCCCAGAGAAACTCCCTCCCTGTGGGCTGCCATTTTGTTATGCCCTGGGCGGCCACTGCCAAACACAGATTATCAAACACTGGCTCTCTGAACAGCTCCAACTTCAACAGCACAACAATGGTCTTCAAAGGAGGGGGTAGAGAGAAGGGGTGGGGGGGGTTGGCAGCTGACAGGCTGACAGCTTCTGGAGAACAACACACATAAACACACATAAACACACACACACACACAAACACACACACACAAACACACACACACACACACACACACACACACACAGGCATACACGCCACGCACACACAAATAAATGGTACACAGGTGGTCTACACAGAAGGGCCCATGGTATCATCTAAAAATAGCCTGTGTGATGTGCGTCAGACTGCTAACTGCCACAGCGGCAGCCGCTCTTTGATCTCCTCTCCACGCCAATGCCACTCAAAAAGAAAACGCCACGCCGGGGGCCACATGACTTCCTGCCACTCTCTTCGCTCGAGCACCCTTACGCGTACGGCCCTCATCTGATCGGACTCCATTTTGGAGAGCCCCACCACGCACAAGGGCCTCTTCTGTCACCAGAGCAAGGTGTGATGTTATTCACTCTCTTTGATGAAAAACAATGATGGAATGATATAACAGCGACGGTAAAAGAGTTTTTCACTCATATAGAGTGCTACACATTAATTATACAGTTGCTTATTATAGCGCCCGAGACAAGGATTCAAATGCCTGTCTCTTAATATTAATGATGACTTCAGTTGCTTTAGCTGATTTCCCCCATGGCTAACCCTGGATAGAGACTAATTTCCTGCAATAACGGCATGTTCAGTTGCCCTGCCTGCTGTGTGGGTGTACACAAACTGACTCCTCTCGTACTTGAAAAGATTGAAGTCCTTGAGCCAGTGGCTATTGTGATGGTTCAGCGTGCCACGTGCACGTGGGAGTGTGCACGTGAGGACAGAGACACAGGTACAAACGTGTAGGCACGGGCGCACACCCACTCACCTGCATCCATGCACAGCGCTGCTCATTAATGCACAGGCAGATAAGTACACACACACACACACACACACACACACACACACACACACACACACACGCACACACGCACACGCACGCACACACACACACACACGCACACACACACACGCACTCATACACACACACACACACACACACACACACACACACACACGCACACACACACACACACACACACACACACACACAACCACACACACGCACTCATACACATCTGATTCTTGGTGCGCACAAACTCTCTCATAGTTCTGGAGACACCATATGCATAAATGACACGTGTTCATGCACGCACACATACATACAAACAAACCCTCTGCTCCAACTACACACACAAAGGCACCTTCACATGAATACACAAACATCCTCTTGTCCAACTCACCTCAACCCCCCCCCCACACACACACACACACTCCTACACACATACACACACATACACACAAACACACACTCAGTGCAAGACAACATGTACTGTAAGGTAACATTGTGTCAGAAAGTTGCTGCAAACATCCATCAAGTGACTCTCGGCAGCGGAAGGGCAGTTGCATTAGCAGCCAACCTCACAGCTTGCTCTCTCTTCCTCTCTCATTCTCTCTATCACACACCCAGAGACACATACTCACTTTCTCTTATTTTCTCTCTCATTTTCTCTATCACACAAACAGACACACACTCACTCTCTCTTATTTTCTCTCTCTTCCTCCCTCCTTTTCTCTCACTCACTCACTCTCTCTCCCTCGCTCTCACTCATACCTTATTCTCTCTCTTTCTCTGTCTCTCTATCTCTCCCTCCCTCCGAGGAGGTCAGTCTGAATAACTGCTTTCTCCCAGCAGTTATCCAGCCTGAAATCTCTGGTGGATGACTCAGCTTTTATTGGCCAGCAGCAACAACAAAAAAACACATATTTGCTCTCTTTGAAAGAGTTCTGAATTGCAGCAGGGCCAAAGGCTGAAGGGGTCATGACCCGAGTGTAGCTGGACTGAGACAGGACACTAGCAAAAGTGACGCACCGCGTACATGTACTAGTACGAGAGAGAGAGAGAGAGAGTGGGTGGCAAGGTCTGAGCCTGGTCATGTGACCGCAAGGGAGAGAAGCAGAGAAAAAGAGAGGAGGAGAGAGGGAGAATGATACAGGAAAGAGAGGAAGTGAAAGAGAGAACAAAGTCGTGATGAATAAGTGGATGTTCAGCGAGATAGAATGGGAGACTCATAAAGTGATGGAGAGACAAAGAGAGGTGCTAGAGAAGGAGGGGATATAATGCAAAAAAGAAACAGATGAAGGGATAAAATGGCAGGAGACATCAGAAGTACAACATGAGGGGTCAAGCGTCAACAGAGGAAGCCACAGCACAGAACAGAGGTGGAACACGGAGGATACAATTGCGACACCTGCGCAGTACTGTGCGTAGAAGCTCATTTGGAATGTGCCATAACTTTTCCTGTGTGTTATAATGCTTGGAACTTGTTTAATAATATATATATATATATATATGTAGCGGGAACCTTAGGGTCTGTGTAATATTGATCTGTGTAAAATTGTGTGGGGTTTTAGGGGTTCTCTGCACTGATAAATTGTACTGATTAAAACACAGAGGGCCACACCTGAATCTCAGCTCACAGGACTGGTCACTCTGCCCTTGTGCAATATCCTGTGACTCCACGTGGCTTCTGCTATGTAAGGACAGCCATAAGAGACGATGTCTATTCTTTTCTGTAAGGTCATGATGACAATGCCACTTCATAATAAGACATTTATGTCACATGATGCCTTTATAAAAGCCCCATAAGATAATACAGAAGTATTTATGGGCCTAGACATCCCGGCTGTTCCTGAAGGTTGAAAAATCAACTATTTGGCTGCATGTATTACTGATTACTGTACTGTATTACTGATATAGATGCTTGAGCGTCAGTAACAATCACAGCCATACAGTTTTAGAGGATCCTTACAGCTCTGGGTGTGAGCGCCTGCCATTCTGTATAGACCCTGAATCATCAGAAGAGCACAGTAGCAATATGACCAGGACATCTGCAGTGTGGTATGCACTCGTGTTTACTGTTTATCTGCTGTTGTGTGAAGTGGCTTGTTGTTATATTGCCTCTGTCAAATGCAATTTCCCCACAGGGACGATAAACTTGACCTGAGAGGGAGAGAGAGGAGAGAAGAGAACCTTCATGTAAAGGAGAGGACAAAAAAAGAAAAGAAAAAAAGAAATGTGACAGGATCAAATAAAGCAGCACACACAATGACAGACAGTGGAAAGAAAGAGGGCTGGATGGAAAGAAGGAATGAGTTTGTTCAACTTCTTCTTCTACTCTCCCTCTCTTCTTCTTCTACTCTCCCTCTTTTCTTCTTCTACTCTCCCTCTCTTCTGGCTGTTATGGTGCCCTTGGCGGCTGTCCGTGTCGACCGTACCTAGATCCGTCACCATTCTCTTTCAGCATCCCATCCCCCCATTTTGTCTCTTACGCCTCTCCTCCGCCATCCCACTCTTTCTGTACGTGATCTTGCATTCCTCTCTCTTCTGCCCTCTGACTGTATGCAGGGTGGGGGTGGGGGGTGCAGTGGAGTGGCAGGTATGAAGGGACAGGGTTAGGGGGCAAGGCACCAGACTACAGAAAGAGTGCTGGATGTGGGGTGGTTGAGGTGCAGACAGAGGTTGTGGGGTATGACAGGCGTTCCCCACAGGTCTACACCTGATGGGGGTTCAGGCAGTGGCTGTGGAGGAGAGAGGGCAGCAAGGGTGGGGGTGGGGAGGTGGCTGGCACTGGCAGGACACTGGGAGATGCCCGAGCGGAGCAGAGAGGAGAGGAGAGGAGCGGAGCGGCTTGACTCACTGTGTGTGTCCGGGTTGGCGTGCAGCTGCAGGTACTGCATGTCCTTACTGTGCAGCTGGGAGTTGATCTTGTGCAGGGAGTTCTCACGCTGGCGCAGGGCCACCTCCAGGCTGTGGATCCGCTCCACGTGCTTCTCCACCAGAGACGTCTGACACGCACGCACAGAGAGAGTACCAGGGAAGGAGAGAGAGATGGAGAGGAAAAAAAGAGACAGACGAGGAGAGACACGAAGAAAGAGAGTGAGAGAGAGAGAGTGAGAGTGAGAAGGTGAAAAGGAGAGAGAGAGACGGGGAAGGAGAGAGAGAGAGAGACGGGGAGAGAGACGGAGAAACAAGCAGAGAGAAGTTGAGAAGGAGAGAGAAGTTCATTTTAGGTTTATTGTCTCTGCCTCCTGGCAGAAACATTTCATCATGCTTATCAGTGAAACCAAACTCCAGACAGATTTTTTATTTCAGCAATGCATTATCTGGGAGATACCACATGTTGCATCGTGATGCTTATTAGCCAGCCCACACTGACACACCAGAAGAAGAAAGAGAGATGGAGCGAGGGAGAGAAAGAAAGGGAGGCTTACATAACTTATTGTTAGTAGTTACACTGTGTTCTGTACACAACATTATGAATTATAGTCTCAATTATTAAGTTATCAAGTTACGAAAACACCAACAGATGAGTCACTGTGTTTCTGCCTGACATCTGTGGTGGGTTTTTTGCATTGAACCCTCTCCCTCACACTCTGCTCTTATGCATCTAAAACTCTTTCTCTTGTCACCTTCTTGTTGTCTTACTTTTACCTAAACTTAACAACTCTCTGAGATTTAGCATCTTAATGTGGAAATGTGCATCTTTTGTGGACTTTTGTGGACATTTTAAACAGATAGAAGTAACCTAAAACTAAGTCTTAAAACCTAGAATTAACCCAATTTTGCGAAGAATATTTAACAGCAGGCCAAAGTCCTGCATACAACCTTCTCCATGGTAGCAGATCTATCATAATCGAAGGTTGTATGGGGATAAGATAAGATACGATAAGAAAAGATTAGATAAACCTTTATTAATCCCCGTATGTAAATTCAGGTTTAATAGCAGCAAGGAGAGTAACAGGTAGTAGTGGTAGAATGGGTTAAAAGGTAATAGGAATAAAATAAATGAATTAGTGCTGTCAAACGATTAAAATATTTAAACGCGATTAATCGCATTTATGTCATAGTTAACTCAAAATTAATCGCGATTAATCGCAAATTTGTATCTATTCTAAATGTCCCTTCGTTTATTTATTTTTTCCATAATTTAATTTTCATTTTAATGCCCTTATCAACATGGAAAAGTGGATTGGCTTGCTTTATGCAAATGTTTTATTTTATTGAAAACCAACATTGCCAAACAGGGCGGTACAAAATAAAATTATAAAGTGCACATTTCAGGTAAACAAGGACTCAGCCTAAAGTGCAGTTAAATGATGGCTTAATATTTTCTTTTTTTCAAGTTTGCTGGGAACATAGCAGTCAGGCTTCTTATTTCAGAAACAATGAACCGTAACAGTTAGGTTACCAATAAAAGGTAAGCCTACTACTTATTTGCTTTCAGCCAGCTGCCTGTTGACATTTTCAGACAACAGTGAAGCTCGCTTCTTTTGCACAACACAACTTTTAAAAGTAAACTTTCCATTCAGAAGCTTTTTATCATCCATTTAGCCATATCGCGCTCACCATTCACTCAAACCGTAACGTTAGCCTACTACACAGTTTGCGAGGCCAAAAAGATCGTTAATCTAAAAAAATATATATATTTAAATCGCGTTAATCTCGCGATAAAGAAATTAACGGCGTTAAAATGGGTTTGCGTTAACGCCGTTAATAACGCGTTAAACTGACGGCACTAATATAAATAAAAACTAAAATAAATAAGATCAGTAAAACACTGAGCAGCTGGCCCTAGATATCTGGGCTGAGTCCCTGAGTGATTGGGTGGGGTTAACAGCCTATCCGTAAATAAATATAACTATGTACATATGTACAGTCTAACAATAAATAAATAGTCTCGGCCTGTCAATATATACAGTAAATGTACATACGTATATGAGTATGATGCGTGTCTAGTGTCTCACCATCGTGTCCAGGTCCCTCTGGAGGTTGGTCTTCTCCATGTGGATCTTCTCGTACGCCTGGATGACATCCTCCAGCTGCTCCTCACGCTCCTTACTCTTCTGGAGCTACAGGAAGGAGAGCAATAAATACATTCTCAGTATTCCTTAACAGATGGTCACATCACAGTCCTTTAGAGGTAAGTGTGACCGAGAACTGACCTTTATGTAGTCGTTAAAAAAGTACATATCATCAGCTGAAAATTAGGCTTGTAGAGTTTTTAATTATCACGAGCGCCTCTCTCCTACACCCCCTCACATCAGTTTGCTAATAGCTTTTAGATTCTGCAACTACTTCTCATAACTTCCCACTGAAGACTTAAACAAGTCCACCATGAACTGAAAATAACACCCTAAATTCTTGGATGTGAAGGAATTCATGGAAAAAATAAGAATACTTATTAGGTAAGAAACGCTTTCATGCCCCCTTGAGAGGGGTGGAAGATTAAGACAACATAAAAAATGTAGGCCGTGTGTTAAATACATCAAGCCAATAACCAAGAGATGTATTTTATCAAAGCACATTTGTGCCTTCGTAATCCATGCAGCACCAGCTGGAAGCACTCCCCAAGCTATTGCTCCCCCTCCTAAATCTTTTTTATTTTTTTTAAAGCACCTTGCGTGATCTGCAGACTCCAGACTGATTGTGTCTCGAGCCCTCTCCTCTCAGTCTCTTGTCCTCAGATGGGAGTAAAATCATAGTGGAGCTGCCTCCCCTCGTTCACTTCATCTGAGGTTCGCACTCCTGCCTGCCCTGTTCGCTCTCTCTCCTGCCTGTGGTTTTATACATCAGTGCTCATCGCGCAAGAGGAGAGGAACACGGAGGTTATGCCATTTTTAGAACACGCTAGGAGAAAAAAAGAAAAAAAAGAGGAAGCACCGCCGACTCGTTCAGGTCTTTCCACCTCAGCCGCCGACGGAAGGTTTAATCAAACGTTTCATGAATGTTTCAAACACGCCGGGGGTATTGAAGCCTGAGACCAAAGTATTAATGCACACCCCACGCACACACACACACATACACTCTCGCACCCACAACCTCCCTCCCACCCAATCCACCTCCTCAACGCACACTTCAATGCGTTTTAATTCAGACACATCCGCTGCAATTATCCCAGCTCGCACCTCTTCTCCCCCCACACACACACCCTCCCTTCTATCCCCCCCCGACCGCCACCCCACCCAACCTCGGTAGATAATTATGTTTTTGTGGTCGGCCCCCGCTGGATGTGCGGTGCAACACGCTAATGGATGGCCCTGGGCACGCAAGCCTGAAAACAGGCGGAGAACAAAAGACGAGAGATAGAAATCAAGGACGAAGAGCTGAAGAAAGGAAGAGAGAGCGAGAGAGGAAGAGTGAGAGAAAGAGAGATAGATACATAGAGAGTGAAAGATTGACTTGGAGACAAAGAGCTATACGCACACATCAGCTTATGAGGTGTGGGAGTGAGGGAGAGAGAGAGAGAGAGAGTGAAAGTGGGAGGAAGAGAGAAGGGATGACATAGGAACAGAGAAACAGAGAGAAAGAGAGAGAAAGAGTAAGAGTGAGAAAGAGAGAGACAGAGATAGTTATCAAACGCATAAGGAGAAAGACAGACCGCGCGCGATACAGACAGACGACAAAGAGAGTAACGAGCGATCCAGGACGGAGCAGAGGCAGGCTCGGCGTGGCTATGGTAACAGAGAGAGATCATCAGTAATTAATGAGATTTTTCCCCTCACGCACGCACACATCGCCGTGACGATGACTGGTGGCGCCGGGGAGCTTGTTACTACCATAACGCTCTTACACAACCAAGCCTGTCTCCCTGGTGCTAACCAATAAAGTGGAGCAATGAAGCCCCTGATGTCTTTTGGGGGGGATTAGGGTTCATGTACTTGGCTAAGAGCTCAGACTAAATATGCATATGACTGTTCTCTAAGAAAAGCTGTCCCTTTTTTATATTCCTTTCCCCCCCCCCGGCCCCTCAGTACACTTCCTTGTGTCTCTCAATAGTCTCTATATAGTGTGCGCACTGGCTTATGGACACCCTATGGACATTTGGGTGCGTAGTATTCTAAACTGTTTGTGTAGGTGAGTGCTTAAGCATTGGTATGTGTGTGTGTGTGGATATATATGCTCTCATGTGTCCTCATGTTGGCATGACCAGATAGAGTGCATGAACATGTTAGTAGCTGTATGCTGACTGTCTCTATGTGAGAGCTTGTGTGTGTGTGTGAGTGTGAGTGTGTGTGTGTGTGTGTGTGTGTGTGTGTGCATGTGTGTGCATGAGTGTGTGTGTGTGTGTGTGTGTGTGTGTGTGTGTGTGTGTGTGTGAGTGTAAGTGTATGCATGTGTGTGTGCGTGTGTGTGTGTGTGTGTGTGTTTGCTCTCACCTCGTGTGTGAGCATGTTGACTCTCTGCTGCAGGTTGCCATTCTCTGACTGCAGCAGGGCCGTCTCCTTGGGCTCGAAGGAGCAGTAGGAGTTGCGGTCCTCCCCAAACTCACTGATCATAGGGAACTAAAGAGGCAAAACACAATCATTAAAAACCATTCTCCCCTTCAAACACACTTACTCACATAAATACACACACATACACATACACACACAGGCACACAAACACATACACACACACACACATATGAACACATGTACACAAATAAATTCCATTCTGCAAAGATATAATGTTATTTACTCTCACCCTGGTAGCTGGGCAAAGCCATAAAAAGTTTCTCTGATGCAGTAGAGAACACCATTACCTTTCTGTAGTATTTCCTTTTCTTTTCATTATTCTTCACTGATTCAGTCCACATTCAGTCAGAGTAAATATAATCAGTGGTATACAGGAACTTTGCATTTCCAAATACAGCATTTTGTTACAAAAGAGGCCCTACATTTTCTAGAGATGCTATTTAAACTAGCATTAACTATTTGCAGTACCATTGTAATGGGATCATACGCCTTCGCCCTGGTACACAAAACAAAGGGGCTGTTTCAATATGTCTTCAGTGGACTCTGGGATCAGACAGAATGTGTTGCCAGTTGTGTGCATTTAGGCTCTCCGTCACACAGCGCCAGGGCCAGCGCCAGGGCCAGGGACTAAACAATGTTTTACCATTTGGGAAAACACCACCTCCCCCTCCCCTCCCTCAAAGGCCGCCCCAGCCAGTTTTAGCAGTACCCGAGGTATACATTTCCAGACTGCTCCCCGGCAACCAGTACACCATCATCCGCCCCTATCCTACTCCACGTCTTCACCGGTTCTCCCAGCCACAGTGGAGCTAATTACACACGCAAAATCTAAGAGTCAGCACACCGTCTGCTTCTTGGTGGATATTCCACCGTGCCTATTTGTGTTCCTGACGCCCACGTTGAGTAAGCACTCTGAGTTGGCGCTAGGCTAATGTTTGAAGGGTTTAAGCCATGTTGTGCTCTTATAGCAAAAGATGCGACATTGTGGCTAAGCAGAGGGTGTTTAGGCTGTTAGTGTATGTCATGTGAAGGTCTGTGTGTGCTCTGCAGCTATGCACTGTTCCCTCCCTCCATCCCTCCATCTCTGACCTGTGGGGTTTGTGCTGGCTGCTCAGCTGTGTAGAGGAGAACCCCCAGAGGCTAACAGCTGCTCCTGCCTCCCCAGCTAACAGATGTTCAACTAATGGGGGGTGAAGTGTGTGTGTGTGTGTGTGTGTGTGTGTGTGTGTGTGTGTGTGTGTGTGTGTGTGTGTGTGTGTGTGTGTGTGTGTGTGTAGAGGGGGTGGTAGGTGGACAGGAGCGGTTAGCAAGCATAATGCGCCCTCTGCCTCAGGGGAGGAAAACAAATGTGGATGCAAAAAAGCGGCCCAAGCGGTGCCTGATCTGGCCTGTGATGACGTACGCCGCTAACCTGCAGATCTTCCCTAGGGATGGTTTCAGAACAGCCTTTTGACCTTCACTGCCAGCTAGGCCCGTCTGTTTTTATTCCCAAAAGACATTTCACCTCACTGTCTCCACCAGCTGCAAAGACCTCTCTGGGATTAGCATAGCATGGCTACCAGCTAACAGGTAGGCCAGCAGTAATGGGGGAATCACTGTAGGTGCATTAGGGATGACACTGGCACAGAAGTCATTATTTCACTTTCCATTGAACTGTGGAACGGTCCAGAGGAAGCCTCACTCATAATGTGTGACTAGACCATGACCTGTCTACACGTGTGCTAGCTTACAGAGGGGAGAAATCAGCTGTGAAATCAGTGAGAATCTAGCCTTGCACAGTCATCCTATTCTTTGCTGTCTTGCGACCGACAGCTGAACTGAGCCATAGTCTTGTAGAGCCAGGCAATTTCTCTCATTTCAATAGAACTCAGGGGCTATGGGAATTTGGCCTTGGCCTCCTGTTGCAAGAACACTGAAGTTGGTCTCTCATGTGCAATTTTCAGGCAAACAAATAGAACCTCAAGGCACTGGAGTGCAGGTTCTTACTATCTGACTGTGACTAATAAGAGTGTATCTGGCATTCCATTTACATTCTTAATTGGAACATTCTGCCAAACACACACCTGAGAATAAAAGACATTGATCACCATATTCAGTCTGTCTGATTACCCTAATGAGGGAATCGACATTTAAAAAACAAAAATGCTGTTTGATCAGGGCCCAATATGGCTACAAAATCACCTGAATTGTTTAAATGCAAGCCACCCCTTCTTAATTAACAACAAGTCACTCTTCCTGTTAATATCAAGGAGTCCAGACAAACAAATGAACAAGGAATTCTTTGACCGTCGTCCATCATTGCCCTCAAACCGTCTCACCCACGGTAATTTCCTGTTCCAGCCATCGCGCCGCGGTGGCCCGCCGTCGTCTCCGTACCTTAATCTCGTACATCTTGAGCTTGCGCTTGATGCTGCCGTTCTCGCGCTCCAGGCCTGCCAGGCGGCTCTTGATTTCCTGGTAGGCGCTGATGAGGGCGAAGTGGGAGGCCGAGTACATGTCTTCGGGGGAGGGGGAGCCCCTCCAGCCCACACTGCCGCCGCAGCCGCCGCCGTCCTCCTTCAGGCCGCCGCCGCCCTCGCCGCCACCCAGGAGCCCCAGCTCCCCTCCAAACAGAGACTCCATCTCACAGAGCCTCAACCTACAGACAGGGAGAGAAAGAGAGAAAGAGAGAAAGAGAGAGATATTAGGAAAGGAGAGATTGATACAGAGATTCCAGGATAGACAGATAAGAAGGATCGACTGATAAAGAAAGAGTTGGCAAGGAGAAAGAGGGAGGGAAACAAGTGGAGCGAGAGAGATTAGGGATGGGCAACGATTGATGTTGAGCTAGTTGGAAGCCAAACACAGAGTTAGGAAAAGAGAATGCCATGGAGAAGGAGTTGGCAGGCAGATAGAAAGGGAGGGAAAGTGAGGGAGGGAGAGAGAGAGAGAGAGAGAGAGAGAGAGAAAGGGAATCTATTATGGAAGTTCGGCATCTTTTTAGACTCTGCTACGCTTATATTTGACACGCTGTAAGCATTTTCCAAAGGCCGCTGATTTGGTCAAGAGTTACGTTTTTTTTTTCCTCTCTTTTCTTCTATCTCTTCTTTTTTTTTGTAACCACAGCCCCTGCTGCAGCCCTATCACGCGTAATTGTTTTGATGCTTGTCCAATTTGCCCGTCAGTGTCCGCTCCACGTTATACCCGGTGCTGCTGAGTCGCGGCAAACCGTAACAAAATGTCTCTCCCCGATAGTTCAATTCTGTTTTCGCCTCCCTCCCATGAAAGGCCTCCTCTAAGGCCTGCCTGGTGTTGTCATGAGGAGCTGGAGAGACCCTGTGGGGACCGTGGGAAGGAAAGTGTAAAATATTCAGTGAAACAAAGGGCAGAGAGAGAGAGAGAGAGAGTGAGGCAGAAAGAGGGAGGGAAAGAGTGTTAAGAGTGTGGTGTTCTGTTGATAAAAGCTGCACTCTTTAAACACTGTTAGAATGGCCATTTGAATGTGTTAAAAAGGGCCATCACTTCATCTCTCTCTCTCTCTCTCTCTCTCTCTCTCATGGTGTCCCCTCTCTCTTTCTCTGCCCACCTGCCTGTCTTTCTGCCTCTCTTTCTCTCATTTGCTCAGCTGTATATAGCAGCTATATATGTGTGTGTGTTTGTGTGTGTGTGTGTGTGTGTGTGTGTGTGTGTGTGTTTGTTGTGTGTGTGTGTGTGTCTGTCTGTGTGTTGTGTTCTGCTGTGTGTGTGTAGGTGTATGTTGTCTTGTATTGTGTATGTGTGTTAGTGTGTGTGTGTGTGTGTGTGTGTTTGTGTGTGTGTGTGTGTGTCTGTCTGTGTGCTGTGTTCTGCTGTGTGTGTGTAGGTGTGTGTTGTCTTGTATTGTGTATGTGTGTTAGTGTGTGTGTGTGTGTGTGTGTGTGTGTGTTTGTGTGTGTGTGTGTGTGTGTGTGTCTGTCTGTGTGCTGTGTTCTGCTGTGTGTGTGTAGGTGTGTGTTGTCTTGTATTGTGTGTGTGTGTGTGTGTGTGTGTGTGTGTGTGTGTTTTGGCATGTCTGATGCTGGGAATGCCAGTTCTCTCTCTCTGTCTCTCTCACTGTGTGTCTCTCTCTCTCTTTCTCTCTCTCCTGAGTCATGCCCTCTCTGCCCCCTCTCTGCCCCCTCTCTGCCCCCTCTGATGCCAGTCAGTTGGCCGAGCTGATGACTCAAGCCAGTTGACACCACCGGCCCACATTTGCCACACCGCCTGCTGTCGTCTCCCAGCCCAACAAATCACCCGCAGATGTCACAACAGCGCTCAGACAAAAGCGACCGATCCATTGATCTCGTCGTAAGCAGGCGTAATCCTAGAGGGATGTTTGAGTCCAAACAACAGGCAGCTGCCTCTTCCAGGCGGCTGCATGTTAGACACAGCGCGCCTTTCTCTTTACGAGTGGAAAATTGTCAAAGTGCCCTTGTCGCATTAGAATATTTGAATTGTACAGACCAAGAAACCAAGAAAGAACCAAGAAAAAAAATACTGTCTTACTGAATTTGGAAACGCCACTTAAAAGAGGGAGTCGTGAAAATGAAACTCAGTATTCAAGAAAGTTGTGATGTAGACAATTCAGATTTAATGTATAATAAAAAAACAGTTAATTTGTCAGTAATTCCAAGGCCCCGAGTCAACTCAAGGCTTTAACACTTGGCTCATGGAAAAGTTGTGAGTGGAGCATAAGAGCGTGACACGGCCTGTCAAGTGCTAAATGCTAAATGCTAAATTCACACTTTTTGAAGGCAACTGTCACCCAAGCCTCAGTGCTCTGTCTTGTTCTTCTTTTTCCACTACGCCACCACTGTACAGAGAGTGCTCATCTTAGCATCTTAGCTCATCCTAGCTTCAAGATTATCTTAGCTCATCTAAGATAACATCTGGTTCTGTGATGATGCATCTGGCTACAGTTCTGGCCCTGATCTGGCCCTGATCTGGCGCAGATCTTGCGCAGCTCTGGTGCATCTGGTCCAGACTTTGATGCTAACTGGATTAGCCTCCACTTTAGGGCCCGCGCCAGAGACTGGGTCCTGGCTGTGTTGCATGCATACAACTAAAAGAGACACACCAGTTATGTCTGCACTGTGGTAAACCTTAAACCCTAAAGTAAGCAAAATGTACAACAAAGCTAGTAACCAGGGTTACTTAGTGTTGCATTTAGGTGCACAATTCAGCCGTAACAGTGTACACTGCACGAGGCGCTCACTCTCCCTAAAACTTAAATCAAGACGCGGTACATGGTTCTGAATATTTATAATGCTTCTGCACCTCCCAAAAGCATGCATTAGCCAGGCGCCAGCTGTTCTCTGCTAAGCTGTTAGCGGGTGCAGCATCAGCTGCTACCACATGGAAGCTGCTCTGAGGGGCTGCATGTAACCACACCATCAGGTTCACCTGATCGCTAAAACAACCGATCGGGCCAAGGCGCATTTTTCTAAACACATTTGCACTTGCTAGAAGCTTGCATAAATCAGGGCTCTCCCATCCACGTCTCCCTCCAACAGCCAGGCAGTGTGATGCCTTTAAGCTGTGAAGTTGGAAGCTGTGGTGAAGTACGTATACACGCCATCAGGTTCTCCATCTGATGGGGAGTGGAGGTGTGAGGAGATCTCTGCACAGCTAAATGAGTCAGCCATCCTTCGCCCAACGCTATTTTCAACCTCTAATAATGTGTGTGTCAGTGTGTTGCCGTTAAAACATACCCCAAACAACACACACACACACACACACACACACACACACGCATACACACACACACACACACACACACACGCATACACTCACACACACAAACACTTGGCCCATTTATAAACGCTTCTACTCACTGTTTCTTTCCTTCTGTGTGTGTGTGTGCGTGCGCGTGTGTGTGTGTGTCGTTGTCCTTCAGTGATATCCAACAAACCACCCACACACAGATACATTCCCACTGGCACGGGTTGGCATAAGTGGGCACGCAGAGAAGCAACAGAGAGAGTCACTGACTGCAGCTTTGATAAGGATAGCAGTAATATCAGTGGAGCTAGCTGGGTTGGAGGGCGCTGCCTGGGACTTAAAGGGGTTTACACGAGACCCCTGGCTCCTCCAGTACTCTCTGCACGGGCACACGGGCACACGTCCCACATCCTCTCCCCAGCCAGTCCTCTGATCCTGCCCCGGGGCCTGCCCCTCGGCTGGGCTCTCAGCTTAAGGCTTATCTGGCCAAAGACGGCGATGGCTCCAGAGATAGCGGAGATAAAAGGCTGTGGCTCTGCAGCATACAGTGCTGAGAAGCTAAGTGGCTATAGCGGAGAAGCACAGAGCACAGAGCGCAGAGGCTCACTCGGGGCTGACTTGGCACAGACCCAAGCCCTGGCCTGGCAGCAATCAGACAATCCTGCATCAGATCCTTACCATGATCAAGGAGTTACCAGTACGAGTAACAAAATAGGTTTCAATGCTGTCTCATGTGTGCCTATCTCCCCCCCTCTCTCTCTCCCTCTCTCTCTCTTTCCCTCTCTCTCTCTGTTGTTTTCCATGCTGACCAGGCTCTGGACTCAGATTGTTTTGGTGCACTGATGGTCTAAATACAAGGGCGTTCTGTATATTATCAGCAGCAAATGTCAGTAAAAATGGACAATACATCCCTCAGAAAGAGCTGAGACAGAGTGGCACAAATCCTGAGTCTAGACGGTTCTCAGGTCATTGTCGAACAGCAGACAGGACATTATTTACCCAGCAAGCTAACTCAGCAGGTCTGTCCACTCCCTCTTCCCCTCCTCTCTCTCTCCCCCTCTCCTTTCACACGCACACACACGCACACACACACACGCACACACACACACACACACACACGCACACACACGCACACACCAGATCTATTCACACACAAGAACAAGGGCCCACAGGTCTAGCACCTCATTTGCAGACTGCTGTGCTTTTTCACTCTTACACACACAAAGACACTCATGCCAGCACACACATACACACACACACTGTTTCTTTCACACACATACACACACACACACACACACACACACACACACAGACACACACTCTTACACGCACACATTTGCAACTACACTGCTCTCTCTCTGCTTCATTAGAACACTTACCACAGAAAGTCATTCCTTACCTGAGGCTGAGACTGTACACAAACACACACAAACACACACACACACACACACACACACACACACACACACACACACACACACACACACACACACACACACACACACACTCATATGCTTTCTTTGTCTCTTGTTCACACACACACACACACACACACACACAGGGACATACACATATGTACACACAATGAAACATTCCCAGGAGGGCACATTAATGCATTCTGAGGACCCTTATCAAAACCAAACCTGCATTAGCCCTGCACAGCGAGAGTAGATTTTCCAGCAGAGGTGAAAAGAGAAGCAGAAAGTAAACAATTAACATTACTGTTCTCTGATTCCTCTGTAATGAACATTATTGCTGGCTGATTCCTCTGTAATTAGCTACATTCTTACAAAGTAACAACTGCTGTACTTATCTACATACAATCCCCATCATGAAGCCAAAAGCTCGCTTCACTCCTGAAGAAGGCTGCAATATGTGAGACGGAGTGCCCCTGCAAGTAAAATATTGCTTATTTCAACAATAGTTGAGTGCACACTTTGTTCTTGTGAGTAAGCACAACAATATGCACTCCTTTTTTCACTTATTTCTGCTTTTCTGTATGTGTTTCATTTGCTTTGATCAACCGCTTTAAACCTCTTTGAACCACTCCTACCTGTCCATCTCTTTCTCCTAATGATACACTGCCAAGCTTTACAATCCAACCCACAGCCATGTCTGACTCATATTTGTGAACAGGACCTTGTTGAGTAAAATGTGACGTGAACAAACCATTGGAAATATAAAACACATGTTTGCTGTGGTCTGGTGATGCATGCGGCATAACAACACAGCCTCTATTTGCCACACAGCTGCGTCCTGCGGATACCCAGATGCACCCGTGCATGCCACGATGGAACGTGATTGGCTAACATCCTACCATCCTGCACACTCGTGTATATGATCAATACATCCCTGTGGCACAGCGGTGGCAGCGACCCACTGGAGATTCTATTGGCTGCACACGGCTGCCGCCCACTTGATAAGTGCGCATTCCCTTCACTTCAACAACACACACACATGCACACACACACAGACACGCACACACACACACACTCTCTCTCTCTCTGAGCTGATACGTGTGAAAAAAAGACTGACTTCATCTGTTATGTCATCACTGGGGTGGGTAATTAGCAGTGGCGAGAGAGAGGAGAGAGAAGTCTGTAATGAGCAGTCATCACGCGCAAGCAGCCACAGCCACAGCCACAGCACAGTGAGAGCGGGCGGCGGCAGTGGGCTCTGAGAGGAGAGCCTCAGATCTCAGATCAGCGCTGAAGAACAGACCTCTAGTGGGTCACCATGGCGCCAGATCAAAGAGAAGAGAGGAGAGAGGGAGAGAGGGGGGGTGGGGGGTGGGGAGAGATAAGCGCGTTAAGAGGTCATAAGGCGTTGCCATATGTGTAAGCATCTCTGTGTGTTTGAAGGTGGCAATCCAAGCCTGCCTGTGTTTGGATGTGTTGGTGGGTGGGTGCCTGCCTGGGTACTTGTGTGTTTGTGAGAGAGGGAGAGAGAGAGAGAGAGAGTGTTTGCGTCCAGTTTGGAACCCACCAATCTGCTCAGCACCACACAGAGTGGCTGTGTGGGTCAGTATGAGGCCCTTCATGTTGACAAATGGATGATCAAACAAACCTGACGGCTTCCCACTGTTTCCAAAAATCCGCCTCTACGGCAGCCCCTCTGATAACCTGTCTCTCTCTCCCTCTCCCTCTTCCTCTTCCTCCTCCTCTCCCTCTCCCTCTCCCTCTCCCTCTCCCTCTCTCTCTCTCTCTCTCTCTCTCTCTCCCTCCCTCTCTCTCCCCCTCTCGCTCTCTCCCCCCCCCCTCTCTCTCTCTCTCTCTCTTTTTTTTAAAACCCTGATGCAGACCCAGACATCTATTTAGCGCACATTAACATCTGATCCTGAGTGGGTTCCTAAAATACCCCCCCACGCCGCAGCGCCGAGCTGTGGGCTGGCCGTGCAGAGGCGAGGCGGGGCAGGCGGGAGGGAGCGTTATCTGTATTCCATCCGCCGGGGAGGCCAACTCATTACATTCAAGCTGGCAAGCTCAGGGACACTGTGCCCCTGCTCACTGCCATCAGTGCATATTCACTCGTCTTCTGTCTCTCTCTCTCTCTCTCTTTCTCTACTTCTCTCCATCAATCTTCAAATGCGTTATGTTTTTTAAGGGGTCAAGAATATAAAGGTTTGGATACTGGTTTGATAAGTGTTTTAAAACTCAAACCAAACCTGAGAATTGGTTCCATGTCTGTTTGTCTATTCTACCTGTCTGTGTCTGTTCTACCTGTCTGTGTCTATTCAACCTGTCTGTGTCTATTCTACCTGTCTGTGTCTATTCTACCTGTCTGTGTCTGTTCTACCTGTCTGTGTCTGTTCTACCTATTCTATGTCTGTCTTTCTCTCCATTCAGCTGAATTCAATTCAAGAGGTTTCATTGGGATGACAAAACAGTATTTTTTTTGCCTTGCCCAAGTAGACATAGATTGAACATGGAACTTAACCAAATGAGCTGTACAGTCAAATAAATAAGCCATGTTTCTCCCTCTACCTTCCTTTCTCTCGCACTCTCTCTCATTCTTTCTCTCACTCCATGTCCTTTCTCTCTCTACCAGTCATTCTGCTGCCTGAGCTGCACCTGTTCTCCCACTGGGCAGCCGGCGCTCATGATGGCCAGGGTTGGGTGGTGGCGGTGGCGGCAGCACCGGCAGGCCTGCTGGCGTCTCATTAGCTGCCATCCTGAGATGCTGAGAGCTGTGTGTGTGTGTGTGACAATGACACCCGGCCGAAAGGGCCTCGGGACAGGAGTGGCGAAGCCCCACCGCAGGCTCCGCTCCCCTCCCCTCCTCTGCCGAGACGTCCCTGCTAAACTCCGGTGGATCCAATCGAGTTTGCTCAGCGTGACGCCCCACAGCGTGATGGGATGCACTCTATTCAATATCCATTTCCTTTTCATTCCTCGCCCACTGTAGAAGGCGTTCAACTAAAGGCGCCGTCACAAAACTGCAACATCACCATCCAGCGACAGAGGTGCATTCAGTATAATCTCTGCTTTTAAAAGCATTGAGGCCACAGTGCCCCATAGAGCACAGAATTGTGTAATTTCTCCACTAGCAGTGAGATGGTGGAGTTGTTATGTCATAGATGTTTTCGGTGGATTCTGTGCCAGAGCAGAGGGCTAATGAAATTGAAGTTGAGAGTTGAGAGTTGTGGTGGTGCGATGGGATGAGAGAGTATTTTTACTCGGGAGTAGGAGTGAGATTTGGGGAAGATTTGTCTCAAAACTGCAACATACTCGGTCGCTTCTGTAAATGCTTTTCTTCACATTCAAGCACTGCACACAGCAACACGCACACACGCGCACACACACAACCATGTGCGCACACACACACATGCACACACACACACACACACACACACACACACACACACACAAGCACACACACAAGCACACACACGAATACAACATATTGATTGATGTAGAGAGATATATGTGCATGCATGCACCCCTCTTCAGACTAATTAGTCTCTGTAATGACGTATTCATCTTTAAAGATCGCTGGGCACACAGCACTGCAGTCATTTATCTTCATAAAGGTTCAATCTGGCACACACTCAAACTCCCTTCACACAGACATGTGTGTGTGTGTGTGTGTGTGTGTGTGTGTGTGTGTGTGTGTGTGTGTATTGTGTGTGTGTGTGCGTGATGGCACGTACAGAAGCACACATGACACGTGTGCAC